>NW_020838016.1:606481-655602 GCF_003676395.1 Aethalodelphis obliquidens
ACAAACACATGACAGAATGCTCAACATCATTAATCATTAGAGAAATGAAAATCAAAACTACAATGAGATATCATCTCACACCAGTCAGAATGGCCATCATCAAAAAATCTGGAAACAATAAATGCTAGAGAGGGTGTGGAGAAAAGGGAACACTCTTGCACTGCTGGTGGGAATGTGAATTGGTTCAGCCACTATGGAGAATAGTATGGATGTTCCTTAAAACACTACAAATACAACTACCATGTGACCCAGGAATCCCACTACTGGGCATATACCCTGAGAAAACCATAATTCAAAAGAGTCATGTACCAAAATGTTCATTGCAACTCTGTTTACAATAGCCAGGAGATGGAAACAACCTAAGTGTCCATCATTAGATGAATGGATAAAGAAGATGTGGCACATATATACAATGGAATATTACTCAGCCATAAAAAGAAACGAAATTGAGCTATCGTAATGAGGTGGATGGACCTAGAGTCTGTCATACAGAGTGAAGTTAGTCTGAAAGAGAAAGACAAATACTGTATGCTAACACATAGATATGGAATTTAAGAAAAAAATGTCATGAAGAACCTAGGGGTAAGCCAGAAATAAAGACACAGACCTACCAGAGAATGGACTTGAGGATATTGGGAGGGGGAATGGTAAGCTGTGACAAAGTGGGAGAGTGGCATGGACATATATACACTACCAAACGTAAAATAGATAGCTAGTGGGAAGCAGCCGCATAGCACAGGGAGATCAACTCGGTGCTTGTGACCACCTAGAGGGGTGGGATAGGGAGGATGAGAGGGAGGGAGACACAAGAGAAGAGATATGGGGGTATATGTGTATGTATAGCTAATTCACTTTGTTATAAAGCAGAAACGAACACACAATTGTAAAGCAATTATACTCCAATGACGATGTAATATATATATATATTTATTTATATATATTTAATTTGCAAAATTATAAACTGAATTTTGGCCAGAGTTATCATTGTGGGTGCTGAGTGTGTGTGTGTGTGGCGACATTGTATATGTGAATCTACCATTGGATGTGCAACTGGGCTTGCACCAGCATTCGGATGAGACGCTTGCTACATGCCACCTTGGAATTCCAAAGTAACCTCAATGCCAATATCAGATTCTTCCTTTATTCCTCTACCTTTTCTTCTTCCCCTGATTTCTTTTCATTTCTTCTATCTTTCCACTATATTTCTTGTTTTGCTACTGCTTGAGAGGTCACTGAAAAGCAATAGTAGGAAGTGGAATATAGGGAGAGAATAGAGAATGAAGTCTTTATTTTGCATAGTCTGAAAAAAGATAAATTGCTTAAATCTGTTCCCCAAAGAAGGCAGAATAAAAATAGCTTTGTATAAAAAAAATTTTTTTTTCCAACCAAAAAATGTCCAGGACCAGATGGCTACACAGTGAATTCTATCAAACACTTAGGGAAGAGCTAATACCCATCTTTCTCAAACTCCTCCAAAAAATTGCAGAGGAAGGAACACTCCCAAACTCATTGTATGAGGCCATCATCACCTGGTACCAAAACCAGACAAAGATACTACAAAAGAAGAAAATTACAGACCAATATCACTGATGAATATAGATGCAAAAATCCTCAACAAAATACTAGCAAACAGAATCCAACAACACATTAAAAGGATCGTACACCATGATCAAGTGGGATTTATCCCAGGGATGAAAAGATTCTTTAATATATGCAAATCAAGCAAAGTGATACACCATATTAACAAATTGAAGAAGAAAAACCATATGATCATCTCAATAGATGCAGAAAAAGCTTTTGACAAAATTCAACACCAATTTATGATAAAAACTCTCCAGAGAGTGGGCACAGAGGGAAACTACCTCAACAGATTAAAGGCCACATATGACACACCCACAGCAAACATCATTCTCAGTGATGAAATACTGAAAGCATTTCCTCTAAGATCAGGAAAAAGACAAGGATGTCCACTCTCATCACTATTATTCAACATAGTTTTGGAAGTCCCAGCCACGGCAATCAGAGAGGAAAAAGAAATAAAAGGAATACAAAATTGGAAAATAAGAAGTAAAACTGTAACTGTTTGCAGATGACATGATACTATACATAGAGAATCCTAAAGATGCCCCCAGAAAACTACTAGAGCTATCAATGAATTTGGTAAAGTAGCATAATAAAAAATTAATGCACAGAAATCTCTTGCATTCCTATAAACTAATGATGAAAAATCTGAAAGAGAAATTAAGGAAACGCTCCCATTTATCATTGCAACAAAAAGAATAAAATACCTAGGAATAAACCTACCTAAGGAGACAAAAGACCAGTATGCAGAAAACAATAAGACACTGATGAAAGTAATTAAAGATTATACCAAGAAATGGAGAGATATACCATGTTCTTGGATTGGAAGAATCAACAATGTGAAAATGACTATACTACCCAAAGCAGTCTACAGATTCCATGCAATCCCTATCATATTACCAATGGCAGTTTTTTCAGAACTAGAACAAAGAATCTTAAAATTTGTATTGAGACACAAAAGACCCCAAATAGCCAAAGCAGTCTTTAGGAAAAGAAATGAAGCTGGAGGGATCAGACTCCCTGACTTCAGACTATACTACAAAGCTACAGTAATCAGACAATATTGTACTGGCCCCAAAACAGAAATATAAGTCAATGGAACAGGATAGAAAACCCAGAGATAAAACCACACACCTATGGTCAGCTAATCTATGAAAAAGGAGGCAAGGATATACAATGGAGAAAAGACAGTCTCTTCAATAAGTGGTGCTGGGAAAACTGGACAGCTACATGTAAAAGAATGAAATTAGAACACTCCCTAACACCATACACAAAAATAAATTCAAAATGGATTAAAGATCTAAATGTAAGGCCAGACACTATCAAACTCTTAGAGGAAAACTTAGGCAGAACACTCTATGACATAAATCACAGCAAAATCCTTTTTGACCCACCTCCTAGGGAAATGGAAATAAAAACAAAAATAAACAAATGGTACTTAATGAAACTTAAAAGCTTTTGCACAGCAAAGGAAATCATAAACAAGATGAAAAGACAACCCTCAGAATGGGAGAAAATATTTGGCAATGAAACAACTGACAAACAATTAACCTCCAATTTTACTAGCAGCTCATGCAACTCAGTATCAAAAAACAAACAACCCCATCCAAAAATGGGCAGAAGACCTAAATAGATATTTCTCCGAAGAAGATATACAGATTGCCAAGAAACACATGAAAGAATGCTCAACTTCACTAATTATTAGAGAAATGCAGATCAAAACCACAATGAGGTATCACCTCACACTTGTCAGTCAGAAAGGCCATCATCAACAAATCTACAAACAATAAATGCTGGAGAGGGTGTGGAGAAAAGGGAACCCTCTTGCACTGTTGGTTGGAATGTAAATTGATACAGCCACTATGGAGAACAGTATGGAGGTTCCTTAAAAATCTAAAAATAGAACTACCATATGACCGAGAAATCCCACTCCTGGGTATATACCATGAGAAAACCATCATTCAAATAGAGTCATGTACAACAATGTTCATTGAAGCCCTATTTACAGTAGCCAGGACATGGAAGCAACCTAAGTGCCCATCAACAGATGAATGGTTAAAGAAGTTGTGGCACATATATACAATGGAATACTACTCAGCCATACAAAGAAATGAAATTGAGTTATTTGTAGTTAGGTGGATGGACTTAGAGTCTGTCATACAGAGTGAAGTGAGTTAGAAAGAGAAAAACAAATACTGTATGCTAACACATATATATGGAATCTAAAAAAAAAAGAAAAAATTGTTATGAAGAACCTAGGGGCAGGACAGGAATAAAGACGCAGATGTAGAAAATGGCCTTGAGGACACAGTGAGGGGTAAGCGTAAGATGGGGTGAAGTGAGAGAGTGGCATGGACTTATATATACTCTGAAATGTAAAATAGATAGCTAGTGGGAAGCAACTGCATAGCACAGGGAGATCAGCTCAGTGCTTTTTGACCACCTAGAGGGGTGGGATAGGGAGAGTGACAGGGAGGGAGACACAAGAGGGCAGAGATATAAGCATATATATAGCTGATTCACTTTGTTATAAAGCAGAGACTAACACACCATTGTAAAGCAATTATACTCCATGAAAGATGTTAAAATTTTTTTTAAAAAACTCTGTATCTCAGTTGTAACAACCACATTTTGCTACACATATGGCTCTATTTGTGGCTAGTGGCTCCCAAAATAGCACAGATATAAGACGCCTCCTTCAACACAAAGTTCTAACAGAAAGTTCTAACCATCCTAGTCTAAGGAGTTAGCTGATTGTCTATTTTATGTGACATTTTATATTATTCAGCTCATTTTTCATACTGAGAATGCCATTATATACTATTTATTTAACAATCCAGACAGAAAAACCTTTCCCCCCATCCATTCAGGAAAGCTGAAAGCTTACTGTAATCAGTAAAACACGTATTGGACAATTAAGATATTGTAAATTTTCATGTGGAAGATCAGAATCTAGAAGAACTGGCAGTCCAGATTTTTATATATGGAGACCTAGTAAGACTTGCTTCTCTGTTTCCAAGACACTTGCAAATATAGGCATTTCCACAGTCCCCTCTTCCTTTTTTTTTTTTTACACGTTTGGCGTCATTAAAGACAAAAAAAGTCAGTCTAATTTGGCCCAGGTCTTTTTGATTGTGTGAATTCCCTTGCTGAAGGGGTTCGCTTGCTGCCTGATGTCAAGATTAAAGAGTTTATGTCTGGAGGAGCATCTCTCACTTGTTTTTCCCTCCTGGAGCCTCACATGCCTGTGTCCTGTCCCAGAAGGTAGGACAGGGCTTGAAATCGCAGAGTAGATGAGGCAAGTGTAAGATCACAGGTAGGTCGATGAGTCCCTCATGACCTCATGTGCTATGTTTTAATTAGTGGAGCTTTTCTTATCTCCATGCCTGTATTTTAATTGCCCATGGGACAGCCTTGCTTCCAAGAAGTTTTGCAGAGTCTCCCTGAGGCCCAAGAATGATTTATTGCTGCTTATCCAAAGGTTCCAGATGGTTTTCTGTTACTGCAGATTTAACTGAAATCACAGTTATAGGTAAGAGACCTACAGTGAGAGGCCAATCTAATTGTCAGGCCTTTTACCAATTTCTAAATGTGTGAATCCATTCCCCTCCAGAGAGCCCTTTAAATGAGTAAATAATTTCTTGTATTTGTATAGTAATCATAGCTGGCATTGATGGAATTGCTTACATTGCACAAGGCAATGGGCTAAGAGTTTTCCTCCCAACTGGATGAGGAGGGTTCTACTAATCTCAATAGACTACTAATCAATAGACTACTAATCAATAGACTACTCTCTTGGTCAAGGGTAGCAGAGACTCTGGTAACTCAGAAATGGGATTTTCTAAAGTTTTTCTAAACCTACGTTTGGGGCAAATGTGGATGCGGAATTTTATGGAAATACACCCAATAGGTTTAGTCTTCTGAAGCCAGGAGGTGGAGAGGGGCTGGGATCTAAGGCAGTTCAAGGTATTTCAGGAATCTGCCCTTGGACTCCTCCTCTGCCAGGACCAGCTTCTCTAGAGCATCCACTCTGCTCTAGGACGCCCACACCTGCCCCACACTACCAGTCGCCTTATTCTTCCTCTATTTTCAGTCCCCAAAACAAGAGAGGAACTCTGATGGCTCAGCAAATATCTCTCATTTCTGTTTGCACAGAACCCGCAGTGCCCAGGAGGACTTGCTATAGGCAGATGATTGGCTGTCTTTGTGTCAAGAGCTCACCCTGGCTCAATCTGCTGGGCTGGAGGGGTGGGACAGTGTAAGGAGAGGTGGGGCAAAATACCCGGCCAATGTTGGTCTTCTAGACCAACTTCTGCAGAGCTAGTTCCCTCAGAAGGGACTGGGGTTCAGAGGCCCTGACATTAGTGTATCTTCTACAGAGAGAAAATATTGCACTTGTGTCTAGTGGGTGTCTATGTTTTGGGAGGTGATTTGTCAATATTCTCCAGGTTACATAATTACACACATAACCAGTCCAAAGTGCTCATTCCCTCCCACTCTCATTAGATTTAGGTAAAATTCCTATGCTAAAGTTTTTCACCTGGAAACTTCTGAGACTCTTAAGTCTCCCCAAAACATAGTAACACTGTTTCTGCAGATCCCATTTGGGATTTTGGTTGAGGCTTTCAGTCCTCAAATTCTTATTCTTTATTATCTTCTCTATCACATAATTATTCTCACATGTATTCTGAGAGTTACTAATGTTTTCTGCTGGCATTTACCCTACCTAGTGGTTCTCAGCTCTGGCTACAGGTTGGAATCAACTGGGAACTTTAAAAAAAACACTGCAGCCTGTGGCATACCTCTGAAAATTATGATTTAATTGTTTTGTGAAGGCCTGGGAACGTTTGAAAAACACCCCAGGTGATGTTGATGTGCACCCAGGGTCCATAACCAGTGTGGTCCTTGACCGGCAGCATCAGCAGCATCTGGGAATTTATTAGGAATTCAAATTTTGGGCCTTATCCCAGACCTGCTGATTTGGAAACATTCGGGGTGGAGCTCAGCAATCTGTGTTTTAAAAAGACCTCCATGTGATTCTGCTGCAGGCTCAAGTTTTAGAACCACTGGTCTACATGCAGTGTTTAATTTATTGTAACTCTTTATAGAACCATATCTCCAGCCTTTGAACTAAGCCTTTAGGATGGGGCCTCTTGAATCACGTTTGTCACACAGCTTAACTGACTTTCTAAGAGCTGCATCGGGCTGTCGTATGGCTTGACAGAAGGTTAATTGTTTTGATAATTTTGGCAATCTTCAGCTCATTTATTTAGGATTATTAATTACCAAAATAAAACAGCTAAGTCTAGTCCTCTCAGTGGGCTCCCTTTATTATTTCTTTTTTAACATGATTGTTTTCCTGATTGTTTCAGACAATCATTTTCTCTCCACACATGTTCCATGACATGATAAATTGGCCACGTATTAAGCAGCTGCTTGATCTAACTTCAGCTGCCCTGATAAGATTTTCCAGTTTTAGGGGGAGTAACAACACAATATTGTTTACCAAGATTTTTGACACTAAATATTTTTACAAACACATAGAGCGTAAGGTGCTTGCCATCAAAACAAACGCATGTTGCACAGGGTATCGCACAGGATCCAAAATTCAGGGTGCAGTGCAGTCATTGTCATTGTATTGTAATGGTGTTTATGAGACTGTCTGCCACTAAATACTGAGCTTCTGGGGGAGGGGGGTGCATATCTTATTCTTTTCCACTTGGCAGAGTGGCTGATGAGTAGTAAACACTGAGGACATTTGGTGAATGAACAAAAGAACGAATGAATGACGGCATCATTCAGTACTAGCTGGTCACGTCCACAGCTCGACGTGACAGAGCACAAGTACAGTTATTCTGATAGGGAGGGGGAAGGGTAAGCTGGGACAATGTGAGAGAGTAGCATTGACATATATACACTACCAAATGTAAAATAGATAGCTAGTGGGAATCAGCCACATAGCACAGGGAGATCAGCTTGGTGTTTTGTGACCACCTAGAGGGGTGGGATGGGGAGGGTGGGAGGGAGACGCAAGAGGGAGGGGATATGGGGATATATTTATACGTACAGCTGATTCAATTTGTTATACAAACAGAAACCAACACAACATTGTAAAGCAATTACATTCCAATAAAGATGTTAAGGGAAAAAAAATTATTAGAATTAAGAAGGAATCCAAATACATTGGTGGAAGGCAAGGTCTTTCCATCCCTGGGGACTGAGATACCTGGGGGAGGGTGGGATGGGGGGAGCTGTGGGAGTGGTCGCCCATTAGGAGCATATTCCCCCAAAGGTATCTTGACCATAGGTTATTTAAAGTTCTCTGTTTAAGGCTATGATGAGAAGGCACTGGAGCAGGTGAATTATCAAGAAAGTTCTCTAAAGGGGGCACCATATCAGCCCCCCAGGTCAGACCCTGGCTTCACATGTGACTGGGGTGAGGTGTGGAAAGAGAAGGTGGCTGTGGAACTGGGAAGAAGGCTGAAAAGGAAGCCCTCCAAAGCATGAGGGTCACCTCTGCAGGTCGGCCATTTTCCCCATCGCAGGTGAAGCTAAAGCAGCCGGACCTGATGCTGGGGGAGGGGGATTGGAGCAGCTGATTCTGGGATGGACGAGATGGCCCTTCTGGTAGCTCTCAGTCCTCACAGAATGCAGGAGAGTCCCTGAAGCAGTGGACATTAATAGGGAACGTTAGGCATATGAAGGTATTAGACTCAGAAGAGAACTTTCTCCCTCTGTGACCCGGGTATAGAGGCAGGGTGATGTGGTGGATGGCAAAGGACCTTGAGCTGAGGGAAACACAAAAAGAACCATTTTTGCACATTTTTAGCTTGGGACACAAGAACATTATCCCTTGATATGTGCTCTGAGTTCTCCTGATCGCTCTAGTCAACTTTCCCTTCAACTTCCGCTTCCTTCATACTTCCTCTCCCTCCACCAGCCTCCACACCATTTACTTCTGCTCCCTGTCCTCTCATCGTCCAATTCAACTCTCTCCAGTCCAGGAGCTGTCCTCTATTTCCGGTCCACTGGCACCAGGATGTGGTAGTTATTGACAATCTATCACTATATAGTTTTCACGTGGGCTCCCAGCACACACAAAACATTTTCTTAACAGTCCCCAAAAGAGTTTCTGGTTATTATGAACATATGCAGGACAACTGGCCATTAGAAACTTCCTTTCAGTTCCTACTGTGGGCAACTATAGCTCCTGCCTCAGCGCCTTGGCTATTCCTCTCTCTGGAATCTTTGTCTCCTTTTTCACAGAGCTAATGCCCACTCATCCTTCAGATTTCAGTTCAACTGTAGTAATTGCAGTACAAGAGAAAATGATAATATGATATTTCAGTATTTATTTCAAGTTTTAAAACTGTTATTTTATTTTTCAAAAAGTGTCAGCATAGCATAGTGGTTAAAAGCACAGACTCTAGAGCCAGGCAGCCTACTTTTAAATCTCAACTCTGCCATTTACTACTGTGTGACTTTGGGCAAGTACCTTCACGTCTCTGAGCTTTAGTCTCCCCATCTGTAAATGGGGATAATACTAGTACCCACCTCATAGGATTGCTGTAAGTAACAAATAAATGGTATTTATTTTGACAATTGATTTGACAATTGATTTAAAAAATAGCAGCTTAATATTTAATACATTTCCAATACAAACATATTTAAACCTATTACAAAAAGGAAATGATATTAATTTATGAAAAAACCTTTTGACATACATTATTCTGTTATAAAAATACAATTAATAGAAATGAAATATTATAAATTGATGCAACATAAAAATGACTAAAGCTTGAGTAATAATAAAACATGCTGTAAAATAATTTTTGATCTTTTAAAAAAACAGTAGTCTTAAAAAACCAAAATGACAATCACATCATTATTGAAATTACAGAGTATTTTTGGGTAGAATTATGCAGTTGTTGGAAGCTCTGCTCTGTGAATGTCAAGAAAGGGATTTATAACTAGGACATTTTTTTTCTGACTTGTCTATCTTCAAATAATACCTTCTCTTAATCTCTTTTGTTTTAATTTTTGAATTTTATTTTATTTATTTTTGTACAGCAGGTTCTTATTAGTTATCTATTTTATACACATCAGTGTATACAACTCAATCCCAATCTCACAATTCATCACACACACACCCCAACCCCTCGCCGCTTTCCCTCCTTGGTGTCCATACGTTGTTCTCTACATCTCTGTCTCAATTTCTGCCCTGCAAACCGGTTCATCTGTACCATTTTTCTAGGTTCCACATATATGCATTAATATACAATATTTGTTTTTCTCTTTCTGACTTACTTTACTCAGTATGACAGTATCTAGATTCATCCACATCTCTACGAATGACCCAATTTCGTTCCTTTTTATGGTGGAGTAATATTCCATTGTATATATATACCACATCTTCTTTATACAGTCATCTGTCAATGGGCATTTAGGTTGCCTCCATGACCGGGCTATTGTAAATAGTGCTGCAATGATCATTGGGGTGCATGTGTCTTTTTGAATTATGGTTTTCTCTGGGTATATGCCCAGTAGTGGGATTGCTGGGTCATATGGTAATTTTGCTTTTAGTTTTTTAAGGAAACTCCATACTGTTCTCCATAGTGGCTGTATCCATTTACATTCCCACCAACAGTGCAAGAGGGTTCCCTTTTCTCCACACCCTCTCCAGCATTAGCTGTTTGTAGATTTTCTGATGATGCCCATTCTAACTGGTGTGAGTTGATACCTCATTGTAGTTTTGATTTGCATTTCTCTAATAATTAGTGGTGTTGAGCAGCTTTTCATGTGCTCCTTGGCCATCTGTATGTCTTTGGAGAAATGTTTATTTAGGCCTTCTGCACATTTCTGTTTTTTATTAGTTTTTTTAACATCTTTATTGGAGTATAATAGCTTTACAATGGTGTGTTAGTTTCTGCTTTATAACAAAGTGAATCAGCTATACATATACATATATCCCCATATCTCTTCCCTCTTGCATCTCCCTCCCTCCCACCCTCTGTATTCCACCCGTCTAGGTGGTCACAAAGCACCGAGCTGATCTCCCTGTGCTATGTGGCTGCTTCCCACTAGCTATCTATTTTATATTTGGTAGTGTATATATGTACATGCCACTCTCTCACTTTGTCCCAGCTTACCCTTCACCCTCCTCATGTCCTCAAGCCCATTCTCTACTAGATCTGCGTCTTTGTTCCTGTCCTGCCCCTAGGTTCTTCAGAATATATATATATCTAGATTCCATATATATATGTTAGCATACAGTATTTGTTTTTCTCTTTCTAACTCACTTCACTCTGTATGACAGACTCTAGGTCCATCCACCTGACTACAAATAACTCAATTTCATTTCTTTTTATGGCTGAGTAATATTCCATTGTATATATGTGCCACATCTTCTTTATCCATTAATATATTGATAGACACTTAGGTGGCTTCCATGTCCTGGCTATTGTAAATAGAGCTGCAGTGAACATTGTGGTACATGACTCTTTTTGAATTATGGTTTTCTCAGGGTATATGCCCAGCAGTGGGATTACTGTGTCATATGGTAGTTCTATTTTTAGTTTTTTAAGGAACCTCCAAACTGTTCTCCATCGTGGCTGTATCAATTTACTTTCCAACCAACAGTGCAAGAGGGTTCCCTTTTCTCCACACCCTCTCCACTATTTATTGTTTGTAGACTTTTTTTTTTTTTTGCAGTACACAGGCCTCTCACTGTTGTGGCCTCTCCCATTGTGGAGCACAGGCTCCGGATGCGCAGGCTCAGCGGCCATGGCTCACGGGCCCAGCCGCTCCGCAGCATGTGGGATCTTCCTGGTCCGGGGCACAAACCCATGTCCCCTGCATCGGCAGGTGGACTCTCAACCACTGTGCCACCAGGGAAGTCCTCTAGATATTTTTTGATTTCCTCTTTGATTTCCTCAGTGATCTCTTGGTTATTTAGTAATGTATTGTTTACCTCCATGTGTTTGTGTTTTTTACATTTCTTTCCCCTGTAATTGATTTCTAATATCATTGTGTTGTGGTCAGAAAAGATGCTTGATATGATTTCAATTTTCTTAAATTTACTGAGGCTTGATTTGTGACCCAAGATGTGATCTATCCTGGAGAATGTTGTGTGTGCACTTGAGAAGAAAGTGTAATCTTCTGTTTTTGGTTGGAATGTCCTATAAATATCGATTAAATCTCTCTGGTCTATTGTGTCATTTAAAGCTTGTGTTTCCTTATTAATTTTCTGTTTGGATGATCTGTCCATTGGTGTAAGTGAGGTGTTATTGTCCCTCAATATTATTGTGTTACTGTCATTTTCCTCTTTTATAGCTGTTAACAGTTGCCTTATGTATTGAGGTGCTCTTGTGTTGGGTGCATATATATTTATAATTGTTATATCTTCTTCTTGGATTGATCCCTTGATCATTATGTAGTGTTCTTCCTTGTCTCTTGTAACATACTTTATTTTAAAGTCTATTTTTTCTGATAAGAGTACTGAGTACTCCAGCTTTCTTTTGATTTCCATTTGCATGGAATATCTTTTTCCATCCCCTCACTTTCAGTCTGTATGTGTCCCTAGGTCTGAAGTGGGTCTCTTGTAGACAGCATATATATAGGTCTTGTTTTTGTATCCATTCAGCGAGCTGGTGCCTTTTGGTTGGAGCATTTAATCCTTTTATGTTTAAGGTAATTATCAATATGTATGTTCCTATTACCATCTTCTTAATTGTTTTGGGTTTTTTTTTTGTAGGTCCTTTTCTTCTCTTGTGTTTCCCACTTAGAAAAGTTCCTTTAGCATTTGTTGTAGAGCTGGTTTGGTAATGCTGAATTCTCTTAGCTTTTGCTTGTCTGTAAAGCTTTTGATTTCTCCATTAAATCTGAATGAGATTCTTGCTGGGTAGAGTAATCTTGGTTGTAGGTTCTTCCCTTTCATTACTTTAAATATGTCATACCACTCCCTTATGGCCCGTAGAGTTTCTGCTGAGAAATCAGCTGTTAATCTTATGGGAGCTCCTTTGTATGTTGTCATTTTTTCCCTTGCTGCTTTCAACAATTTTTCTTTGTCTTTAATTTTTGCCAATTTGATTACTCTGTATCTTGGCGTGTTTCTCCTTGAGTTTATCCTGTATGGGACTTGCTGCACTTCCTGGACTTGCATGGCTATTTCCTTTCTCATATTAGGGAAGTTTTCAACTATAATCTTTTCAAGTATTTTCTTGGGTCCTTTCTTTCTCTCTTCTCCTTCTGGGACCCTTTTAATGCCGATGTTGTTGTGTTTAATGTTGTCCTAGAGGTCTCTTAGGCTGTCTTCATTTCTTTTCATTCTTTTTTCTTTATTCTGTTCTGCAGCAGTGAATTCCACCATTCTGTCTTCCAGGTCACTTATCCATTCTTTTGCCTCAGTTATTCTGCTATTGATTCCTTCTAGTGTATTTTTCATTTCAGTTATTGTGTTGTTCATCTCTGTTTGTTTGTTCTTTAATTCTTCTAGATCTTTGTTAAACATTTCTTGCATCTTCTCGATCGTTGCCTCCATTCTTTTTCCGAGGTCCTGGATCATCTTCACTCTCATTAATCTGAATTCTTTTTCTGGATGTTTGCCTACCTCCACTTCATTTAGTTGTTTTTCTGGGGTTTTATCTTGTTCCTTCATCTGGTACATAGCCCTCTGCCTTTTCATCTTGTCTATCTTTCTGTGAATGTGGTTTTTGTTCCACAGGCTGCAGGATTGTAGTTCTTCTCACTTCTGCTGTCTGCCCTCTGGTGGATGAGGCTATCTAAGAGGATTGTGCAAGTTTCCTGATGGGAGGGACTGGTGGTGGGTAGAGCTGGGTGTTGCTCTGGTTGGCAGAGCTCAGTAAAACTTTAATCCGCTTGTCTGCTGATGGGTGGGGTTGAGTTCCCTCCCTGTTGGTTGTTTTGCCTGAGACAACCCTACACTGGAGCCTACCTGGACTCTTTTGTGGGGCTAATGGCGGGCTCTGGGAGGGTTCACGCCAAGTAGTACTTCTGCTGCCAGTGTCCTCATCCTCAGAGTAAGACACAGCCAAACCCCACCTCTGCAGGAGACCCTCCAACACTAGCAGGTAGGTCTGGTTCAGTCTCCCTTGAGGTCACTGTTCCTTCCCCTGGGTCCCGATGCACACACTACTTTGTGTGTGTGCCCTCCAAGTGTGGAGTCTCTGTTTCTCCCAGTCCTGTTAAAGTCCTGCAATCAAATTCCACTAGCCTTCAAAGTCTGATTCTCTAGGAATTCCTTCTCTCATTATCAGACCCCCAGGTTGTGAAGCCTGATGTGGGGCTCAGAACCTTCACTCTGGTGGGTGGACTTCTGTGGTATAAGTGTTCTCCAGTTTGTGAGTCACCCAACCAGCAGTTATGGGGTTGATTTTATTGTGATTGTGCCCCTCCTACCATCTCACTGTGTCTTCTCCTTTGTCTTTGGATGTGGAGTGTCCTTTTTGCTGAGTTCCAGTGTCTTCCTGTCCGTGACTGTTCAGTAGTTAGCCATGACCCCGGTGCTCTTGCAAGAGGGAGTGATTGCATGTCCTTATACTCTGCCAACTTGAACCAGTCTCCCCTCTTAAACTCTTAATTGATGGTTTTGAGAAGATATTTTTGAACATTGCCCCCCCCATAGGAACTTCAAATTTTTTCTCACCACAGAATCTTATTTTTTTAAAAAATGATATTGCAGTAGAGTTTTTGTTTCAAAGAAAGCATTTCTGGTTCATTTTTATCATCCCTAGATTTCCCATGTTTAATTAAAGATTCTAAGGCAGTTATCTGTAAATGTAGACACTGCTGCCTTCCTCTTCCACTTTTCCACAAGGTCTTTGTCCACCGTCATTTCTCTTTTTTCTTGAAGATCCTGGAAGATAAAAAACACTTTCAAAATTTTAATGTAGAATACAACTCTGGGTATTTCTCAAGACACATATGACTCTGTTTTCAATTATTTTTTCAAGATCCCAGCATAACACCATTATGCCAACAAAATATGAGCATTTTGGTATTTAAGACAAGGTTCACTGGATTCAAGAATACCACAGACAGGTTTTGTAATCAATACTCCAACATGATTTCCTTGTGGAATTCTCTTTCCTTACTCCTCAAACTAGATTAAGTCTCTATGTTATTATCCAGAGGGCTGCAAACTATGAAAGGGCCAAATTCAGTCTGCCTCCTATTTTTGTAAATAAAGTTTTATTGGAACACAGACACATCCATTCTTTTCCATATTGTCTATGACATGTTTTGTAATACAGTGTCAGGGTTGGGTAGTTGCAACTGAGACTGCAAGGCCCTCAAGCCTAAAATATTTACTCTTTGATCCTTCCCAGAAAATGTTTGCCAATTATTAGCTGTGTATACCTTTCCTTCAAAATCCTAATGTAACTTGTAATGATGTATCATGTGATTATTTTATTAATGTTTGTCTCTCACACTATTTAAGCTCCATGAGAGCAAAAACTATGTTTATTATCCTCATTATTACATTCCCAGAACGTAGACTAATGTTGGCACATAGTAGTTGCCCAATAAATGCTTGTTAGTTAAATAATTAGATTATTTTTTTAAAAAAATTTATTGGAGTATAGTTGACTTACAATGTTGTGTTAGTTTCAGGTGTACAGCAAAGTGATTCAGTTTTATATATATGTATAAAACTGAATCTATATATATATATATATACCCATTCTTTTTCAGATTCTTTTCCCATGTAGGTTATTACAGAAAATTGAGTAGAGTTTCCTGTGCTATACAGTAGGTCCTTATTAGTTATGTACTTTATATATAGTAGTGTGTATATACTAATTTATCACTTCCCCCACATTTCCCCTTTGGTAACCATAAGTTTGATTTCAAGATCTATGTCTGTTTTGTAAATAAGTTCATTCATATCATTTTTTATTAGATTACACATATAAGTGATAACATATGATATTTGCCTTTCCCTGTCTGACTTAATTCACTTAGTATGATCATCTTCGGGTCCATCCATGTTGCTTCAAATGACAGTATTTTGTTCTTTTTTATGGCTAAGTAATATTCCATTATAAAATAATTAGATTATTGAAGATGATAATTTGGAAGCAAGTACTGCCTCTGGGATAAATCTACATTTCTGTTTAAACTTGTGAGATATAATGTTGAAGGCTAAATGGGATAATACACAAACTGCTCAGCATCATGTCTAGAACATGGAATGTGCTGAATAAATGGTAGTTCTTATTATGTAAAAGTCCTTCAAAGCTCCTTTGAAAAAACCCTATGAAGCCATTGCCACCAGGGAACTGTCTTATAAATACACAAAAAATATTAGGCAGTGCATTCATTTCTAGGGACATGTTTATTAAGTAGCTACTCCATGCCTGGAGAAGCCACTTTTCTTATTTCATGGCTTCTGAGTTTTAACCATTCTGCTATTTTTCAGTAAGCTTTTGCCAATGATGTGTTTTCTAGAAAAAAGGACCAGTGGAGAAGTCAACAGCCTTACCAAAGAACATGTCAGTTCTTCATTTCTTTGCTTACTGACCAGAGCTGTGCACTGTAATTGCCCAGGGAACTGTTGAAGATACTGATATCTGGCCTCCTCTCCAGAGGTTCTGGTTTCAGTGGTCCAGGGTGGTGCTTTTAAAGTTTCCCAGGTGATTCTAGTATGCGGCCAGGAGTGAGAGTGTCAGTTAAGAGGCGTTCAATGAACACTTGGTCTGAGAGACTGAATATACAAACAGATAGTGGCCAGATCATATATAACAAAAGAACTCTGACTCATGGCCTCTGCTTCTACTGATGTAGAAGGATCAGGACTTAATCAATAACTTCCTGCCCCCCCACCCCACCTCCCTGTCCCCAACTCAGGACCAACCAGAGAAAGTCAAACATACTCCCCAAACAAACAAATCAGATAGAACGCACTGATTCTAGTCAGCCTGCCTCTAACATCCCCTTGCTAACAACCTCCGAACAGGGCATAAATGATGTCTCCTTTTTTCTTCAGTATAAAACTTTCCTACTCCCCGCTTGTGTTTGAATTTCTGCCAAATGCAAGGGATGGTGGCTGACTCCTTTGTTATACCAAACTCTGAATAAATAGTCTCTTTTTTCTCATTTAGGTGGTCATCATTTATATCCACAGTGCTATTGCTCTTGTTACTGTAACCAGTATTGCACATATAAATAACATACTTTGGCATCTCTTACAAACAGGAGATTCAAATAACAAAATCCCACTGGGATTAGCCTAGGTAAAAACTGGAATGAATATAAGGATTCAAGGGTGTCTCAGAAAATCCAAGGGCAGGGACCAGTTGGGTCTCAGGAACCTAGGAATGAAGGATATTGGGAAACAGGAAATTTTTCCTCTCTGTCCATTGTTCCCATTTTTCTCTGTACATCTGCTTAATTCTTTCTCCTTGGTTTAAATCACTTGTCTCTATTTTCCAGTCCACATGGCAGAATAACCATTGCAGCAACTCCGAGGTTTGCATCTCCTCAACTAAAGGCAGAAGAACTAGACCAACTGAAATCTCTTATTCTACATATCCAGGGAGGGATCTCATTGACACAATGCTGGGGAGGTTCCTTTTTCTGCTGCCGAACTGTAACCATGTGGATTGCTGGGAGGAGGTCACTTCCCACAGGAAATAGGGAGGGCTGCTGTGGGGGACGCTTGAGCAATACAACCTTAATAATAAAAAAGCAGTTGCATTTAAATTCTAGACTTTTACTGAACCCTTGGTTCAGTTGTTTCTCAGCTCCCTAGTGAGTTCAGTCTCCTCTGGCAAGGCTCACTTTGTATAACTTGTTCTTGCAGCTCCACTCTCAGGCATCTTAGGGTCATTTGAATGTTTTTAAGGAAAATTGGCCCTGAGAGACCATGGTGCCTCAGGGGGCCCTTATGGATGCCTTTCTACTTTATGTGCCCATAGAAATGTGCCAGTTGTGTCCATGCCCCCGCCATCTCCCAGTGTCCTCTAGGAGTCTTCTTCACTCATTACTTGATGAGGGGTGCCCCTGCCTAAAGAACTGCTATGATCCATGCTATACTTTGAGGGGTCTTTATGTGCTCGAATCATCTTGCCCAGCAGACCTAGGGTTTGGAGCACCCCAACTTCCCACTGCACCTATCTCTACTCATCCAAAATAATGCTCTTCTCCCTCACTTGCCCCTTACTTCATGAACCCACAGGGACGCAGATTCAACAGGGAGGTACTAGGGATAGAGTGAGAGAGAATTTTTTGATGTGAAATGAGATCAGAGCCATCCAGTCCTAATCAACTCACACTCTAAATTCTGGGCAACACAAGGAGGCAATTAAGCATAAGTTTGTGCCATTTGCTTTGTAGGTGAATATAAATTGCAAAGACTAGACTTTTTGAGACACTGTGCTCAAGGCAAAACTAGGGATACTGTGCTTCCTCCATCAGCTCACATAAGCGTAAGTACAGAGGAGCCCATAGGATTAAGTCCAGAATTGATACATTCAAAGGAAGCTTAGAGAAAAGTATGGCCTCAAATGTTTCAGCCACTATAACCTTGAAACTCTGCCCTGAATCTTGACATCAAAGATTTATTGAAGACTTGACACGTTTGCCATTATGGAAGTAACATATTTTTACTTTTTTCAACTGTGAAGTTCAATTAAGATTTTATTATGTGAAATCAAACAGGCGCCTACTCCTTAAACTTCTAGCTTTAAACAAGCAGCAATAGTCAGTCTGCTTTGATGTTTCCTAATCTCTAAGCAGAGAGAACAGGAGCAAAGATATCCTGGAGTTTTGTGTTGACTGTGTAATTGCAGGGTTCACAGTCTCTCTGCCCTTTTCAAGGTCTTGGGGACTATCTGATCTGACACTTCCCAAGCCAGATATTTGAGGACACCTTGTGAAAGACTGTCTCTCCCTTTCATTTCCCACCCCCATCCTGGAATGTTTTACATGAGTTTGCAGTGCATTTGACCCTTCACTGGGAAGGAGCCCTAGGCCCTTAGAGCCAGAGGCCAATGAGACCCAGCTGAGAGTGATTGTGTTTCCATTCCTCTACTTACTCATATAGGCTGAGCAAGACAAAGATGTTTTTGAGCCTCAATTTCTTCTTCAGTCAGATAGGAATATTGTGGGAAACTGTATGTTCTGCCCACCTCATAGGGAATCAAATGATAATCAAAAGAAGTCCCAATGTGGAAGTCCTAAAACCATTTATTGAGCACCTACTGTAAGCTATGTACTCTACCAGGGCCTGGGGATACAATGATGGAGCAAATATAAACACGGTCTTTTCCCAGATGGGTTTACTTGAGTCTACTGGAGAAATTAGATTTTAAGTTTTAAAAGTCACACAAGCGAATGTAAACTTTAACCGTGACTAATGTCCCAAGGCAGACATTAGTGAGAGGCTGTAGGAGGGAGATCTGATCTAGGTTGGAGGTTAGAGAAGCCTTTGTTACTGTTGTGATAATGAAGCTATAACCTGAAGGGAAAATAGGGAGCAACTAGAGGCAGAGATAGAGGAGAGTATTCCGGACATTGGGAACAGCAGGTACAAAGGCCCATAAAGAGAAAATACAGAATGTACACAAGGGTCTGAAAGATCATGTGAAAGGACCACTGGCACCTCGCTCTGTCATCATTATTGTTAAGGGTACACACGGCATACACAGTCAGAGGGGAAAATAAAGGGAACTCTGCATCATGAGATGACCACAAAAATCAGAAACATCCTGTCTAATCCTAGTTCACAAAATGAATAAAGCCTTGAGCCCCTTCCTGAGAGTTGAAAACAACTTTATCTCTGACTTTTACAACTTTGATGTCTTCAGAAGTACAATGACCCTTGAAGATATGATAATCAAGTGAGGAACTTCTGTTTTTTGAGCAATGAAAATGATAACCAGACTGAGTATAGCTTCATGGTATTTTTCTTTAAATACACACTTGATCCTTTATTCAGGGTGTCACATTTCCTTGAAGGTTAGATTCTCTTGCAAACATTGTAAGAAACATTTCTTACTTGAAATGCCGACACCACCAGCTTGAATCTCCCTCTGGGTTTTCCCTTGACAGTGTTATGTGGCTGGAATTGCCAGAAGTGAGGCTGGGCACATTTAGGTGAAGCCAGCTCACAAAGAGTTCTGCAGGCCGGCTTCAGAAATCTTGCCTTTACCTTGAAACCAAGGGGGAAGCCATGGTAGGGAGGGGACATGATCTCTTTGAGACCATCACTCTGCCTGCAGAGTGAAGAGTGCATTAGAGAGAAACAGAGTAAGTGCAAATGGACAAATTTGGAGGCCACTGTAGTAACCGAGTTGAAAGAAGATAGAGGCTCGTCGTAGGGTGGTGACAGAGATGGTGGGATGGAAATAAGAGAATGGAATTGGAAGATATTTAGGTGATACAGTGAACAGGACTTGATTCTGGACTGAGAACCAGTAGGATGGTGAAGACATGTCCTGAACAGGGAAGCACTAGGAGAAGGACAGGCTTGGGGTCTTGCAAAGTTCCATATACATGTAAAGTGTGATTCTCATTTTCCAGGGATTCAGGAATTTCTCAGAGGAAGATACTGTTGTACTTCATTCCAAACCACACAGTGCCTTCCCAACATCCCCAAATCTGAGTGTGAAATCCATTAAACTCTCTGGTGGAATGAGCAGAATTCATTCCTTGGTCAACGCCACTACTATATCTCCTTGGAGAATTCATCTAAATATGTCTATCCCTCGGGGCCAGGAGAGATGAGGTATTAAGCCACCATCCTTCTCTATTAAAAACTCCTTATGTTTACATGACATTAAAAATTTCACAAAGTGTCTTATCACAGTGCTACTCAAAGTGTGGTCTCCAGAAGGCAGCGACAGCATCACCTGGGAGCTTGTTAGCAGTGCAGATACTAAGACCCTCTGAATCGGAAACTCAGTTTGTATGTCTTGGGGGAGAGGAGTCAGCAATCTGTGGTTTGACAAGCTCTCCATGTGATTATGATGTACTCACTCAAGTTTGAGAGGCATTGCATATCATACAACATCTCTTCCTTGCTTAGCAACAATTGTGGAAGGTGGATATTATTACCATCCCTGTTTCACTAAGGAAGAACTGAGGCTCTGAGAGGTTAAGCGACTTCCTTAAACATGCAGTAGGTGGCGGCAAAGGTAGAAAGCCAGTCCACAGATTCTAAATCTACATTTAGTGCCTATCACAGGCTTCTTCCTTGAAATGAATGCAAGGACTTTGAGGGAAAAGATGTGTAAGTTTTGATGGGGACCGAGAATGGGAAGGTGGGTTTAGAGGAGAGGGAAGGATATCCTACTTTACACCAAATAATAAACCACGAGATTATATTCTTCTGCTTAGGGAGGGCCTCACAAGTGGGAGCAGGAGTGTGCTGGAGCCAGCTGGTACCAGCTCATGAGAGCCAGTAACGCACATCTCTTCCAAACTCTGCATTCAGTGATGACTGAACTGGTAGGTTATAAATGACAATTAAATGGGAATATTTACACCATAGAAAATGGCAAACATTACAAATCAAGGCTCCTCACCCCAACTCTCAAGAACTGGTTGTTAAATATTTACCAGCATACCCCTGGATGGGAGTCAGAAGATCTCAGAGACAAGGTATCATAAAATAGGGAAGGGATTGATAGAGCAGTGGGGCATATCACTATGATCCAGGTAAATTGTTGCTGATTGTAATTATAAACTGTATGTTTCCCCTATGGATTAAGATAACTGGCAACAAATAAACCAATCTTAAACTACATGCTTCTAGCTAAGCTAACCAAATCAAGATGGGAAAAACTTATTGAATGCACTTACGTTTAATGCAAAATAACATTTTATTATTTATTTACTTATTTTTGTCGGCATTGGGTCCTGGTTGCTGTGCTCAGGCTTTCTCTAGTTGCGGAGAGCGGGGGCTACTCTTCATTGTGGTGCATGGTCTTCTCATTGTGGTGGCTTCTCTTGTTGTGGAGCATGGGCTCCAGGCGCACGGGCTTCAGTAGTTGTGGCTTGCAGGCTCTAGAGCACAGGCTCATTAGCTGTGGCACACGGACTTAGTTGCTCCATGGCATATGGGATCTTCCCGGACCAGGGCTCGAACCCATGTCCCCTTTATTGGCAGGTGATTCTTAACCACTGTGCCATCAGGGAAGCCCAACAAACATTTTGAAATAGGAATCTCTAATTTTCACTAAATATAAAAAATAATGTGAACCGCATTTTGATAACAAAGAACACTTAGTCCTTTTCCCCAGCATGGGCTTGAAGTCACTCTTAAGAACACTTGAACAAAATGGTAACAGGTGGCATCAGCGAGACCTGCCAAACCCGGAAAGAAATGACCTTTTGTCAAGATCAGGTTTCTGTTACATTTCAGAGTTCAAGTTGAATAAAATTCTATGAAGTTTTCTAAAAACCCAAGCAAGAGAAAGTGTTATTATATTGAAACATAGATTCATTCTGGAATAGTTGTTTAAAATGGAACCTATCTTAGCTAAAATTTGAATATATTTTGGATTAGAAACAAAGACTATGATGTTGGGGTATTTAACGCATAATATTATAGAACTTGGCTACTAAAACCAATTATAAAACTCACCTAGAATCCCTCTAACCCCATGAATGTCTACCTGGGTTACACATTAGAATTACTTGGGCAGCTTTTAAAAATACCAGTTCTTCTGTAATACAGCAAAACCTCCCTGCAAACAAAAGTCCAGGGCCAGATGGCTTCACTGGTGAATTCTACCAAACATACAAACAACTTATACCTATCCTTCTCAAATTCCTCCAAAAGACTGAAGAGGAGGGAACACTCCCAAAGTTGTTCTATGAAACCACCATCCTGATACCAAAACCAGACAAAGACACTACCAAAAAAGAAAATTACAGGCCAATATCTTTGATGAATATAGATGCAAAAATTCCTCAATGAAATGTTAGTAAACCGAATCCAACAACACATAAAAGAGATCATACACCACAATCAAGTTAGATTCATCCCAGGGTCACAAGATGGTTCAACATATGCAAATTAATCAATGTGATACACCACATCAACAAAAGAAAGGACAAAAATCACATGATCATCTCAATAGATGGAGAAAAACCATTTGATAAAATTCAACATCCATTCATGATAAAATACTCTCACCAAAGTGGGTTTAGAGAGAATATATCTCAATGTAATAAAAGTTATTTATGACAAACCCACAGCCAACATAATACTCAATGGTGAAAAGCTGAAAGCCTTCCTGTTAAATTCTGAAGCAAGACAAGGATGTCCACTTTCATCACTTCTCTTCACCATGGTCTTGGATGTCCTAGCCACAGCAATTAAACCAGAAAAAAGAAACAAAACATTTCCAAATTGGAATAGGAGAGGTAAAATTGTTCTTATATGCAGATGACATGATACTCTATGTAGAAAACCCCAAAGAATCCACACAAAAACTATTAGAACTGATAAACAAATTCAGCAAGGTAGCAAAATCCAATATTAATATACAGAAATCTATTGCATTTCTTTACATTAACAATGAAATATCAGAAAAAGAAAGTAGAAAAAAAATCTTTTTAAAATCATGTCAAAAAAATAAAATACCTAGGAATAAACCTGACCAAGGAGGTGAAAGACTTATATGCTGAGAACTATAAAACTTTGCTAAAGAAAATTGAAGATGATTCAAAGAAATGGACAGGTATCTCACACTCTTGGACTGAAGAATTAATATTGTTAAAATGGCCATACTATGAAAGCAATCTACAGATTTCATGTGATCCCTATCAAATTACCCAGGACATTTTCACAGAACTAGAACAAATAATCCTAAAATTTATATGAAACCACAAATGACCCAGAATTACCAAAGAAATCCTGAGGAAAATGAACAAAATAATCCTGAGGTAAAAGAACAAAGCTTTGTAGTATAGTCTGAACGCTTCCAGACTTCAGACTATACTACAAAGCTACAGTAATCAAAACAGTGCAGTATTGCCACAAAAACAGACAAATGGATCAATGGAACAGAATAGACAGCCCCAAAATAAACCCACACCTATTGTCAATTATCTTCAACAAAGCAGGCAAGAATATACAATGGAGAAAATACAGTCTCTTAAACAAGTGGTATTGGAAAAGCTGGACAGCCACATATAAATCAATGAAGTTAGAACACTCCCTCACACCATACAAAAAAATAAACTCCAAATGGCTTAAAGACTTGAATATAAGACATGACACCATAAAACTCCTAAAAGGGAACATAGGCAAAACCTTCTCTGATATAAATCATAGCAATACTTTCTTAGATCAGTCTCCCAAGTCAAAAGAAATAAAAACAAAAATAAATAAATGGGAGCTAATCAACCTTATAAGCTTTTTTACAGCAAAGGAAATGATAAACAAAATGAAAAGAAAACTTATGGACTGGGAGAAAATATTTGCAAACGATGCGAATGACAAGGGCTTAATTTCCAAAATATGCAAACAGCTCATAAAACTCAATAACAGGGCTTCCCTGGTGGCGCAGTGGTTGAGAGTCCACCTGCCGATGCAGGGGACGCGGGTTCGTGCCCCGGTCCTGGAAGATCCCACATGCCGCGGAGAGGCTGGGCCCGTGAGCCATGGCCGCTGAGCCTGCGCGTCTGGAGCCTGTGCTCCACAACGGGAGAGGCCACAACAGGGAGAGGCCCGCGTACTGCAAAAAAACAAACAAACAAAAAACTCAATAACAAAAAACCAAACAACCCAATCAAAAAATGAGCAGAAGCCTAAATAGACATTTCTGCAAAGAAGACATACAGATGGCCAACAGACACATGAAAAGATGCTCAACATCACTAATTATTAGAGAAATGCAAATCAAAACTACAATGAGATATCACCTCGCACTGGTCAAAATGGCCATCATCAAAAAAGATCTACAAATAATAAATGCTGGAGAGGGTGTGGAGAAAAGGGAACCCTCCTACACTGTTGGTGGGAATGTAAATTGGTGCCGCTACTATGGAAAACAGTATGGTGGTTCTGTAGAAAACTAAAAATAGAGTTGCCAGATGATCCAGCAATCCCACTCCTGGACATATATCCAGAGAAAACTCTAATTCAAAAAGATACATGCACCCCAATGTTCATAGTACCACTATTTACAATAGCCAAGACATGGAAGCAACCTAAGTGTCTACTGACATATGAATGGATAAAGAAGATGTGGTACATATATACATTGGGATACTACTCAGCCATAAAAAAGAATGAGATAATGCCATTTGCAGCAACATGGATGGACCTACAGATTATCGGACTAAGTGAAGTAAGTCAGACAGTGAAAGACAAATATCATATGACATCACTTATATTTGGAATCTAAAAAAACTATACAACTGAACGTATTTACAAAACAGAAATAGACTCACAGACGTAGAAAACAAACTTTTGGTTACCAAAGTGGAAAGGGAGGGAGGGATAAATTGGGTTTTGAGATTAAATATACACGCTACTATATATAAAATAGATAATCAACAAGGACCTACTGTATAGCACAGGGAACTGTATTCAATATCTTCTAATAACCTATAATGGAAAAGAATCTGAATAAGAATACATATATAAAACGGAATCACTTTGCTGTACACCTGAAACTAACCCAACATTGTAAATCAACTATACTTCAATAAAAAATACCAATTCTCAGGCTGTACTCCAGACCAGTTAAATCGGTGTCTCTTTGAGTGGCACCCAGATAGTTCCAATGTACAGGCAGGGTCGATATCTCCAGTCATAGAACAGTGACAGACATCACCCCTGTATTTTACAGATGAGAGTCTTAAAGCCTAAATTTCTTCACTGAGTGTCCTGGAGGCACTCAGCTAGTTGCTAGCTGGTTCATCATCCATCAGCTAACATTGGAGAATACTTCCTGTTTTCTCAGTACTGTGGTGGATTCTACAGACTTTAGAGGAAAGACCAGGGCAGTGGACCATGGAGCCCTGTGCCCATGAGTCTTACAAGCATTTTCATCCTGGAGAAATCACTTAAAATCAACAGTGACTTCAGGTCTCTACACACCCCCTCCCACCCCCAGGGTTTTCCAATCCTCTAGTTAATATTACCTTAATAACACTCTATAATTTGTTTTCATAACATGTATCATTTGCAATTATACACATATTTATTATGTGTACACATATTTCATTATGTTAACGTAGACTCCCCAACCAGTCTATAAGCTCCATGATGGAGGGATTGTGTCTGAGTTTTGCTCACTATTTGTTCATTTATTCAACAAATATTTACTGAGTACCTACTCTGGGTCAGGCTCTGTTCTAAAAACAAGAATATTGCCTGGAACATAGTAGTGACTCAAATGTTTCTGTCAGTTACAAAAAGGCAGGAGAGAAGCAATATATGCAAGCATGTTTAACAGGCAGAGCTTTGTCTTAGAAATGTGGTTTCAGAGTGGTCCTCAGACAAGCAACATCAGCATCATCTGGGAATTTGTCAGAAATGCAAATTCTTGGGTCCAACTTCAGACCTATTGAATCAGAAATTTTTGGGGTGGGGCCTAGAAATCCATTTTAACAAGCACCTGGGAGATTCTGATAAATACAAAGGTTTGCAAATCAACGCAGTAGAGAAGTTGGAGGAATGGGAGCTGATAACACACTTCAGATTTGGTTTTGGCATCAGTTAACAAATGCCACTTTGGTCCTCCCACCAGCAGTCTCTTTGCCTATTACTCTTTAAGCCTCCCCAACTGCTGAAGAAAATCTTAGGGCTTGAAGTGACCACTTGGATTTTGATCCCCAAAGATAGCTCTTCCATCAAGCTGTGGCTTATACATTCAAGGAAGGTGAGAATGCAAGGTATGTATACAGAATATTCTTTTGAAGTGAGTTATCTGTGTTAAAAATCAAACACACAACCTCATAAATCAGGGATGGAAGTGTTGGCTGGTTTTAAGTATAATATTACCTTGTCCTCCTGTACCTGCCCTGCCAACTCCAGCCATTGGTAACTTCCAATGCTTTGATTTCTCCTTTGCTGGGACGGCTAAGAATTTTAAAGCCACAAAGCATTGCTAGTTTGGTGCACTGCCCTACCCTGTCCAGCTTTGACAAGGACCTCCCTGGTGCTGCTGCTCATCCTTTTTGTCCCTTCTTCCCCACTCCTGACAACAATTTCTGTTTTCCTCACTCCCAACCCGACTCTGACCTCTTTCAATGTCAGCTGTGGCCACTCCTCTTAGAAGGTCAGGAGTCCAACACACTGTCTCTCAGCTTCCTTCCCTCTACCTCATCTTTCCATCTTCACTTATTCCTTCTTTCCTCATATTTCATTTCATTTACAAATGATTTACTGAGAGCCTTTTATGTACCAGGCACTGTGCAGCCTATAATCCTGCCCCCAGGGTGCATCCAGGGAAGGCTGATAGTAAACATGCAAGCAAGCAAGCAAATACACATACAAATATACAAGATAGGATAATTATAAATTGCAAAAAGAGCCACAAAGGAAATTAACCAGGTCCACAAAGGAAATTAACCAGGTCCCCAAAGAGAGAGTAACAGAAAGAGGAAGAGGTGACCCATTTCTCCCCAAGGTTTTCTTCCCTCTGCACATTGTGATTCCAGTCTGGTTTGCTTCCTCTGATTTAATTACTATTAATCCTCTTACTCCAAACACTTTCCTTCTGCCTACAAATAGAATTGACTCTTTCCCATTGTAAAACACGTCTTCATTCTGGGATTGGTTACAGATGGTTTCTGTTTCCACCTCTCTATTGAAATTGAACCTTCCATTATCTTGGTCATTAGAGTCTAAATCCAGTGGCCATTGTTTAGTATTCATCATTCTTGACTTATAGGATGGTCCATGTCTCTTCTGATTTAAACCCATTCTTTCCTTGACTTTGTGAGGCAGAGCCAAACTTGTTCTTGAGCCTTTCCAAATGTCTATCTCTCTTTTACATCTTTCAATGCACCTCCTTTGTGAAATTATTTCTTACTTTCCCAGCCAGAAGTGACCAAGCCCTCCTCTGGTATCTCACAGCTCTCTTCTTTAACAAGTGACAGCACTTACTGTCGTGGTAATGCTCATTCTTCTTTCCAGGGTTGCCAAATGCCTAAGGGCAAGAACTGTTAATTAAACATTCTGATTCTATCACAGGGATTTGCATGGACGCGCTCAATAAATATTGATACTTGGAATGGATTGCTGTTAGCTGTTTAGCAGTGGTCGTTAATAGATATTCTTAAGTAATATCTTAATATTTCTTAAGTGATTTGATACATTTGTGCATTTCATGGATTTAAAGACCTGGGTGCTGGGAATTAGATGTTTCAGCTGGGGAAGAAATGGATTCTTACTCCAAAACTAAAAGCCAGGCTCATCTGCAGCCCTGATACCTAAGAACAGGACATCAGTAAAGGCTGTCATAGCAACACACAGCATTGCTTTGTCTTAGGCAATATACACTAACCTTTTAAAACATACGACTTAAGCACATAATCACATTTTTGCTCTGAAATACGCCCCCATTCTCACCATATGAATTTCTGGAATACATCCCCAGGCTGCCTCCCAACAAGTAGAGGTACCTTGTTGGACCACATCTGACATGTTAATAGGTGTGTCTTTGCACAGTAAAGTATTTAATGGTGTGCTATGGAGTGCTGTCAGGGTTTGCAGGAGGAGAGACTAGTTTAGAACGTTTTTATGGCAATGAGATGAGAGATCAGCCTCTTAGGTAATGTTGGATTCAGCCAGACTGGGAGTGAGATGACAGGTGACACAGAAGGTATGGACCAGGGCTGTTGGCAGGAATAAGCATCTTAAGTATAGATAAACCAAACTGCTGTACCATGTTTGTTAACAATCTTTGAACTCTACTGAGTTTTACCTGAGTATGTGAAGATCCAACCATGGGTTGGACAGAGAAAGTATTTCTACTGATTTTTTTTTAATTTTAGAAAAAGAGTTTCAAAATGTTAATAATTTTCCAAGTCTCATCCACAAATACCATTCATTGCTGTAATCAATATGGTAACATTGTGGGAGGAGGTATGGAGTATAAATGGATAACACCGTATGAGTAAAAACCAACTTTTAAATGTTGTCCATAAAGTTTTTTTAAAAAAAAATTTTATTGGAGTATAGTTGATTTATAATGCTGTGTTAGTTTCAGGTGTACAGCAAAGTGAGTCTGTTATACATATACATGTATCCACTCCTTTTTAGATTCTTTTCCCATATAGGCCTTTACAGAGTATTGAGTAGAGTTCCCTGTGCTATACAGTAGGTCCTTCCATAGAGTTTTAAAAAAATCATATCTTTTAATATTTCAAAATAGGCCATGGTCAGACCTCAGCGATCCCAAATTGTACATGTTATATACCAGACAGAAGAAAACAGATATTCTTCACTTTTCCCATGATTACCTATATGTATAGGGATCTATTGTTTGAAGGCCTATTTGTTTAACAGAGTCAGCCAAACTCAGTGAGCTGAGAGGGCCAGGGTTGTAGGAAAGCCTTCAAATATGTATCTGGTTACGCATGATCATTCTCCCTGGGAGAAATGGGCAAAGTGTGGCAGATTTGAATTTTTCTGAGGTCATTTCTAATTCTAATATTAGACCTCAGTGTGATTAATAATATAACTCATCAGTTGTAGCCTCTTGATAATTATTCTCCTTAGGCTCATTTTTCCCCTATGAGAAACCCAAATCATTTTACAAATTTTCACTTGCCAAGTAGACAAAAATCCTCATTTACAAGGCAAGTGTAAGAGAGCAAGGCAAGTGCAAATGGCATTTAGATGAGGCTGGAAAAGGGGGATGCTCTTTTTTATTTAATATTTTTAGTTTCCACCTGATTGTCTCAGATGTATTTTTACTTCAGTCTTTAGTTGTCTCCCTTGCTGAATGCCCTTTCCTACTCAATTCTTTTGAATTTCTGATTGGAGGAGTCTCTATAGCTCTTCAAGCAAGTTTAAACTGCAAGTTCTTGTGCTTTAATATCCAAAGCAGTAGAATCTATCACCCCCTGTCACTTATCTCATGTTTTGTGACCTTTGACAATAGATTGCAAACACCTCAAAGGTAGGGATAGAGGCTGATTCACATTTGTATCCCTGGGGTTAAGCTCAATGCTTGGCAATTGGAGATACACTATAAGGCTGTTTGAACAAAAGAATAAATGCATGAATGACCATTTCATTTTAGTCCACCTCATTAGACATTTCTGAGGTCCATGGAGCAGGTGTAGGAATGGGAAGCTAGTGGAGATTAATAGAGGAAGGCAGGGAGGGTATTTGCAAGAATGTTAATGATGAAAATCCTTGGTTGCACTTATGTTAGAAAATGGGAATAAAATATAGCTCATAGAGACAGACCTTATACAATGTACTGGTTGTATCACATCTCAGGAACATCCTTTGTGACATTGTGTGATCCCACCTATCTGTCTTTAGAACATTTGTCTCTGTGCTCATAACATTGAGTTGTTACAAATTCTGAAGTTCTCAGTCTTTGGGAGAAAAAAGACCTGAGAGTTCAGATACACCAACAGGTTGGCAAAAAAGAAGCACTTAATACAACTGAGAATCCTTTTATGCATCAGGATATTTATCTACACATTTTCATTTAATATTCTTAATATCTCAACAAGGTTAATATTATCCTTTTTTTGAGGTGAGAAAATAGAGGTTCAAACAGATTTCATGTTTCAGGGAAGCTATGAGAACTATGGAAGCTCTTGGAAACTTGCCACCAAAGTACTAGAGTCTGGCTAACATCTTTGGCAGTTTTTCTTTCCCTTAGTACCATGAAATACTGTAGTGAGCATCTCTGTGTGTGTGTGGGTTTGTGTGTGTAAGTGTACAGTTGTATGATTTTTAAAATTATCATTTTTTTTCTTTTTGGTGTACAATTCTATAAATTTTAACATATGTATAGTTTTGTGTTATGCCTACCACAATCAGACACAAAACAGTTCTGTCACCCTAAAGAACTCTCCTGTGCTATCAACTTTTACTTCTACCCTCCCCCCACCAACTCTATCCCCTGGCAGCCACTGATCTGTTCTCCATCACCGTAATTTTGTCTTTTTAATAATGTCCTATGAATGGACTCATATAATACATAACATTTTGCCACTGGCTTTGTTTACTCAGTGTAATGCCTTTAGAGTTCCTCTAAGTTGTTGTGTATATCAAAGTTCATTCATTCATGTGTGATGAGTAGGATTCCATTGTATTGACGTACCACGCCCATGTGTGATAGACAGATTGAGTGCCCTTCCAAAGATATTCACATCCTAATCCCTGGAACCTGTGATGTGTTGTGTTACATGGAAAGAAGGCATTAAGGTTGCAGATGGAGTTTAGGTTGCTAGTCAACTGACCTTAAGATGCAGAGTTATTATGGGTTAGCCAGGTGGGCCCAGGGTCATCACAAACATCCTTTAATGGAGAAGAGGGAATCAGCTGAGTCAGAACTAAAGCGATAGCATTGTGAGAAAGACTCAACTGGCCACTGCTGACTTCAAAAATGGAAGGGACCAGGAGCCAAAGATTGCAGAGTCTTCAGAAAGCTAGAAAAGGCCAAAATATTTATTCTTCCCTAGAGCCTCCAGAAAGGAATGCAGCGCTGTCAAAACCTTGATTTTAGCCCTGTGAGACCCATTTCAGACTTCTGATCTCCAGAACTGTAAGATAATAAGTGTGCATTGTTTCTAGCCACTATTTGTAGTAATTTGCTACAGCAGTAATAGGAAACTGGTGCATCATTGAACATTAAATTGTTTCCAGTTTGGGTGATTATGACTAGAACTGCTATAACATTTATAGCGGATTTTTGTGTGAACCTAAGATTTCATTTCTATAGATAAAATACTCAAGAGTAGGATTGCTGGGTCACATGGTAAATATATGTTTAACTTATAAGAAACTGCCAAACTGTTTTCTAGACATTTTACATTCACCAGCAACATATGAGAGTTCTGGTTGCTTCACATTTTCTTCAGGTAGTAACAAGATTATTTATTTTGGCCATTCTATAGTTGAGTAGTAGTTTTAATTTGCATTTCCCCAATGACTATTGATGTTAAACAATGTGTTCATTGTAGCTCTATTTACAATAGCCAGGACATGGAAGCAACCTAAGTGTCCATAAACAGATGAATGGATAAAGAAGATGTGGCACATATATACAATGGAATATTACTCAGCCATAAAAAGAAACGAAATTGAGTTATTTGTAGTGAGGTGGATGGACCTAGAGTCTGTCATACAGAGTGAAGTAAGTCAGAAAGAGTAAAACAGATACCGTATGCTAACACATATATATGGAATCTAAGAAAAAAAAAGTCATGAAGAACCTAGGGGTAAGATGGGAATAAAGACACAGACCTACTAGAGAATGGACTTGAGGATATCGGGAGGGGGAAGGGTAAGCTGTGACAAAGTGAGAGAGTGGCATGGACGTATATACACTACCAAATGTAAAATAGCTAGCTAGTGGGAAGAAGCCTCATAGCACAGGGAGATCAGCTCTTTGGTTTGTGACCACCTAGAGAGGTGAGATAGGGAGGGTGGGAGGGAAGGAGACTCAAGAGGGAAGAGATATGGGAACATATGTATATGTATAACTGATTCACTTTGTTATAAAGCAGAAACTAACACACCATTGTAAAGCAATTATACTCCAATAAAGGTGTTAAAAAAGAAACTTTTTTTTTTTTTGTGGTACGCGGGCCTCTCACTGCTGTGGCCTCTCCCGTTGCGGAGCACAGGCTCCGGACGCACAGGTCCAGCGGCCATGGCTCACGGGCCCAGCCACTCTGCGGCACGCGGGACCCTCCTGGACAGGGGCACGAACCCGTGTCCCCTGCATCGGCAGGTGGACTCTCAACCACTGCGCCACCAGGGAAGCACCCCCTCCCCTCCAAAAAACGTTTTAAATGTGCCTATCTGTTCCACCTTTTTATCCTCTTTAGTGACGTGTCTAAGCCTTTTGTTCATAAAAATTTGGGTCATTTTCTTATTGTTGAGTTTTGAGAGTTCTTTATATATATTTTGTATACAAGTCCTTTGTTGGACATGGGTCTATTTGTGTGTGTCTGTTTGTGAACTATCTATTTGTTCCATTGATCTATATGTCTATGCCTTGCTCAATACTACATTGCGTTGATTACTATAACTTTCTAGGACATTTTGAAATTGGATAGTGTAATTCTTCCAACTTTCCTCTCCTTTATCTCTATCTATCTATCTATCTATCTGTCATCTATATAACATTAGCTATTCTACTCCCTTTGCCTTTCCATATAAATTTTAAAATCTGTTTCTATATACCGACAAAAATATCCTGCTAGGATTCTGACTGGTATTGGTTAAATATATAGATCATTTGGGGGAAATTGACATCTTTACTATCTTTATTATCTCTTTCCATTTATTTAGATTTTCTTTAAATTCTTTTATTAACATTTTTTAGTTTTCAGCATGTAGTTCCTGTACATGTTTTGTTATATTTCTATTTCTTGAATTATTGTAAATGGTATTTTTTTAAAAATTTCAGTTTCTAACTATACATTGTTAGTATATAGAAGTATAATTGAGTTTTTGCCTGTGTTGAGTTTGTATATTGTGGCCTTGCTAGACTCACTTATTAGTTCTAGGGCTTTTGTGGATTTCCTGAAACATTCTATATAGACAATCATGTCTGCAAATAGGGAAATTTTTAGTTCTTCCTTTATAATCTCTATGCTTTTTATTTATTTATTTTCCGTTTTGCACTGGCTAAGATTTCCTGTTCAATGTTGAATGGAAGTGGTAAGAGTGGACATCCTTGCCTAGATTCCAAGTTAGGGGAAAGCATTCTGTCTCCTACCATTAAGTATAATGTTAGCTGTAGGGTTTGTACATGCCCTTTATCAGGTTCAAGAAGTACCCTTCTATTCCTAGTATGCTGGTACTTTTTACATGAATAAATGTTATATTCAAATGTTTTTCTGCATCTGTTGACAGCATCATGTAATTAAAAAAATATTCTTAGTATGGTGGATTACATCAATGGATTAATTTTCAAATACTGAATCAGCCCTGCATTTTCAAAATAAACTCCACTTGGTCTTGGTGTAGTGTTCTTTTTATATATTACTGGATTCCATCTGCTAATATTTTGAGGGTTTTGTGTCTATCATAAGAGATATTGGTCTGCATTTCTCTCTCTCTCGTAGTGTCTTTGTCTGGTTTTATTGTCAGGGTAATGCAGCCCTCATAAAATGAGTTGGGAGGTATTTCCTCCTCTTCTATTTTCTGGATGAGATTATGTAGAATTGCTACTATGCTTTTGTCAAATATTTGCAGAGAATATATCAGTGAAACCATCTGGGTCTAGATATTTATTTTTCCAAAGGATTAAAATATTTTTAAAAATTATCATATAATAAAATTGATTCATTTTCTTTTGATATATACTTCTATGAATTTTTTATTGACATATAGTTGATTTATATTATTTTAGTTTCAGGTGTACCACATAGTGATTCAGTATTTTTATAGATTATACCTCATTTAAAGTTATTACAAAATAATGGCTATACTTCCCTTGCTGTACAATATATTCTTGTTGCTTATTTATTTTATACATAGTAGTTCATAATCTTAATCCCCTACCTGTATCTTGCCCCCCCTTCCCCTCTCCCCACTGGTAATCACAAGTTTGTTCTTTATATCTCTGAGTCTGTTTCTGTTTTGTTATATTCATTTGTTTGTTTTATTTTTTAGATTCCACATATAAGTGATAACAGAGTATTTGTCTTTCTTTATCTGACTTATTTCACTAAGCATAATACCCTGTAGGTCCATCCACGTTGTTGCAAATGACAGAGTTTTGTTTTTTATGACTTAGTAATATTCCATTGTGTGTGTCTGTGTTATATATATATATCACATCTTCTTTTTTGTTTTTTTTTTTTTGCAGTACACAGGCCTCTCACTGTTGTGGACTCTCTGATTGCGGAGCAGAGGCTCCAGACATGCAGGCTCAGCAGCCATGGCTCACAGGCCTAGCTGCTCTGCGGCATGTGAGATCTTCTGGGACTGGGGCACGAACCCACATCCCCTGCATCGGCAGGCGGACTCTCAACCACTGCACCACCAGGGAAGCCCTATCACATCTTCTTTATCCATTAATCTGTTGATGGACACTTAGGTTGCTTACATATCTTGGCTACTATGAATAATGCTGCTATGAACATTGGGGTGCATGTATGTTTTTGAATTCATGTTTTTGTTTTCTTTGAATCAGTTCTATGAATTTAAAAACAGTATGGGGGAGGAGCTTCAAGATGGCAGAAGAGTAAGACGTGGAGGTCACCTTCCTCCTCACAAATACATCAGAAATACATTTAAATGTGGAACAACACCTACAGAACACCTACTGAACACTGGCTGAAGAACTCAGACCTCCCAAAAGGCAAGAAACCCCCCACATACCTACCTGGGTAGGGCAAAAGAAAAAAGAAAAAACAGAGACAAAAGAATAGGGACAGGACCTTCACCAGGGGGAGGGAGCTGTGAAAGAGGAAAGGTTTCCACACACTAGGAAGGCCCTTCGCAGGAGGAGACTGCAGGTGGTAGGGGGGGAACCTTCGAAGCCAAGGAGGACAGCACAGCAACAGGGGTGCGGAGGGCAAAGTGGAGAGATTCCCGCACAGAGGATCGGTGCCGACCAACACTCACCAGCCAGAGAGGCTTGTCTGCTCACCCGCCAAGGCAGGCGGGGCTGGGAGCTGAGGCTCGGGCTTCGGTGGTCAGACCCCAGGGAGAGGACTGGGGTTGGTTGCATGAACACAGCCTGAAGGGGGCTAGTGCACCACAGCTAGCCAGGAGGGAGTCCGGGAAAAAGTCTGGAGCTGCCAAAGAGGCAAGAGACTTTTTCTTGCCTCTTTGTTTTCTGGTGGGCGAGGAGAGGGGATTAAGAGTGCCGCCACTTAAAGGAGCTTGAGACGGGCCCGAGCAGCTGCTATCAGCGTGGACCCCGAAGACGGGCATGAGATGCTAAGGCTGCTGCTGCAGCCACCAAGAAGCCTGTGTGCAAGCACAGGTCACTATCCACACCTGCCCTCCTGGGAGCCTGTACAGCCCGCCACTACCAGGGTCCCGAGATGGAGGGACAGCTTCCGCAGGAGAACACACGGTGCACCTCAGGCTGTTGCAAAGTCATGTTGGCCTCTAGCGCCACAGGCTCGCCCCACATCCGTACCCTTCCTTCCCCTTGGCCTGAGTGAGCCAGAGCCCCCTAATCAGCTGCTTCTTTAACCCCGTCCTGTCTGAGCGAAGAACAGACGCCCTCAGGCGACCTACATGCAGAGGCGGGTCCAAATCCAAAGCTGAACACCGGGAGCTGTGCGAACAAAGAAGAGAAAGGGAAATTTCTCCCAGCAGCCTAAGAAGCAGCGGATTAAATCTCTACAATCAACTTGAAGTACCCTGCATCTGTGGAATACATGAATAGACAACGAATCATCCCAAATTGAGGAGGTGAACAATGGGAGCAATGATACATATATTTTTTCCCCTCTTTCTCTTTTTGTGAGTGTGTATGTGTATGCTTCTGTGTGTGATTTTGTCTGTATAGATTTGCTTTTACCATTTGTCCTAGAGGTCTGTCTCTCCGTTTTTTTTTTTTTTTTTTCTGTATAGTTTTTAGCACTTGTTATCATTGGTGGATTTCTTTTTTGGTTTGGTTGCTCTGTTCTTTCTTCCTATCTTTCTTTTTTTGTTTTTTATTACTTAAAATGTTTTTTAACAATTATTTTTCACTTTAATAACTTTATTTTGTTTTACTTTCTTTTATTTTATCTTCTTCTTTCTTCCTTTTCTTTCTTTCTTTCTTTTTTTTTTTTGCAGTACATGGGCCTCTCACTGTTGTGGCCTCTCCTGTTGTGGAGCACAGGCTCTGGACACACAGGCTCAGTGGCCATGGCTCATGGGCCCAACCGCTTCACAGCATGTGGGATCTTCCTGGACCAGGGCACGAACCCGTGTCCACTGCATCAGCAGCGGACTATCAACCACTGTGCCACCAGGGAAGCCCCTTCCTTTCTTTTTTTTCCTCCCTTTTATTCTGAGCCATGTGAATGACAGGCTGTTGGAGCTCCAGCCAGGCGTCAGCACTGCCTCCAAGGTGGGAGAGCCAAGTTCAGGACACTGGTCCACAAGAAACCACCCAGCTCCATGTATCAAACAGTGAAAATCTCCCAGAGATCTCCATCTCAACACCAAGACCAAGGTCCACTCAACGACCAGCAAGCTACAGTGCCAAACAACTAGCAAGACAGGAACACAACCCCATCCATTAGCAGAGAGGCTGCCTAAAATCATAATAAGGTCACAGACACCCCAAATCACACCACCAGATGTGGACCTGCCCACCAGAAATACAACATCTAGGCTCATCCACCAGAACACAGGCACTAGTCCCCTCCACCAGGAAGCCTACACAACCCACTGAACCAATCTTAGCCACTGGGGACAGACACCAAAAACAACGGGAACTACGAACCTGCAGCCTGTTAAAAGGAGACCCCAAACACAGTAAGTTAAGCAAAATGAGAAGACAGAGAAACACACAGCAGATGAAGGAGCAAAGCAAAAACCCACCAGACCTAATAAATGAAGAGGAAATAGGCAGTCTACCTGAAAAAGAATTCAGAATATTGATAGTAAAGATGGCCCAAAGTCTTGGAAATAGAATGGAGAAAATAAAAGAAACGCTTAACAAGGAACTAGAAGAACTAAAGCGCAAACAAATAGTGATGAACACACAATAAATGAAATTAAAAGTACTCTAGACGGGATCAATAGCAGAATAACTGAGGCAGAAGAACAGATAAGTGATCTGGAAGATAAAATAGTGGAAATAACTACTGCAGAGCAGAATAAAGAAAAAAGAATGAAAAGAACTGAGGACAGTTCTAAGAGGGAACTTTATACCAATACAACCTTACCTTAAGAAACAAGAAACATCTCAAATCAACAACCTAAACTTACACATAAGGGAATTAGAGAAAGAAGGACAAAAATCCCCAAAGCTAGGAGAAGGAAAGAAATCATAAAGATCAGATTAGAAATAAATGAAAAAGAAATGAAGGAAATGATAGGAAAGATAAATAAAATTAAACGCTGGTTCTTTGAGAAGTTAAACAAAATTGATAAACCATTAGCCAGACTCATCAAGTAAAAAAGGGAGAAGACTCAAATCAATAGAATTAGAAATGAAAAAGGAGAAGTAACAACTGACACTGCAAAAATACAAAAGATCATAAGAGATTACTACAAGCAACTCTATGCCAATAAAATGGACAACCTGGAAGAAATGGACAAATTCTTAGAAATGCACAACCTTCCAAGACTGAACCAGGAAGAAATAGAAAATATGAACAGACCAATCACAAGCAATGAAATTTCAACTGTGATTAAAAATCTTCCAACAAACAAAAGCCCAGGACCAGATGGCTTACCAGGTGAATTCTATTAAACATTTAGAGAAGAGTTAACACCTATCCTTGTCAAACTCTTAAAAATATAGCAGAGGGAGGAACACTTCCAAACTCATTCTATAAGGCCTCCACCACCCTGATACCAAAATCAGACAAAGATGTCACAAAGAAAGAAAACTACAGGCCAATATCACTGATGAACATAGATGCAAAAATCCTCAACAAAATCCTAGCAAACAAATCCAACAGCACATTAAAAGGATCATACACCATGATCAAGTGGGGTTTATCCTAGGAATGCAAGGATTCTTCAATATACGCAAATCAATCAATGTGATACACCATATTAACAAATTGAAGGAGAAAACCATATGATCATCTCAATAGATGCAGAGAAAGCTTTCAGCAAAATTCAACACCGATTTATGATAAAAAACCCTCCAGAAAGTAAGCTTAGAGGGAACTTTCCTCAACATAATAAAGGCCATATATGACAAACCAACAGCCAACATCATCCTCAGTGGTGAAAAACTGAAACCACTTCCACTAAGATCAGGAAGAAAACTAGGTTGCCACTCTCACCACTATTATTCAACATAGTTTTGGAAGTTTTAGCCACAGCAATCAGAGAAGAAATAAAAGAAACCCAAACCAGAAAAGAAGAAATAAATCTGTTACTGTTTGCCAATGACATAATACTATACATAGAGAATCCTAAACATGCTATGAGAAAACTAGTAGAGCTAATCAATGAGTTCAGTAAAGTGGCAGGATACAAAATTAATACACAGAAATCTCTTGCATTCCTATACACTAATGATGAAAAATCTGAAAGTGAAATTAAGAAAACACTCCCATTTACCATTGCAACAAAATGAATAAAATATCTAGGAATAAACCTACCTAAGGAGGCAAAAGACCCATATGCAGAAAATTATAAGACACTGATGAAAGAAATTAAAGATGATACAAACAGTTGGAGAGATATACCATGTTCTTGGATTGGAAGAATCAACATTGTGAAAATGACTATACTACCCAAAGCAATCTGCAGATTCAATGCAATTCCTATCAAACAACCACTGGCATTTTTCAAAGAACTAGAACAAAAAATTTCACAAGTCGTATGGACACACAATACGCCCTGAATAGCCAAGGCAATCTTGAGGAAGATAAATGGAGCAGGAGGAATCAGGCTCCCTGACTTCAGACTACACTACAAAGCAACAGTAATCAAGACAGTATGGTCCTGGCACAAAAAGAGAAATATAGATCAATGGAACAGGATAGAAAGCCCAGAGATAAACCCACACACATATGGTCACCTTATCTTTGATAAAAAAGGAGTCAAGAATATACAATGGAGAAAAGACAGCCTCTTCAATAAGTGGTGCTTGGACAACTGGACAGCTACATGTAAAAGTAGGAAATTAGAACACTCCCTAACACCATAAACATAAACTCAAAATGGATGAAAGACCTAAATGTAAGGTCAGACACTATAAACTCTTAGATGAAAGCATAGGCAGAAGACTCTATGACAGAAGACTCTATGACATAAATCACAGCAAGATCCTTTTTTGACCCACCTCCTAGAGAAATGGAAATAAAACCTAAAATAAACAAATGGGACCTAATGAAACTTCAAAGCTTTTGCACAGCAAAGGAAACCATAAACAAGACAAAAAGACAACCCTCAGAATGGGAGAAAATATTTGCAAATGAAGCAACTGACAAAGGATTAATCTCCTAAATTTACAAGCAGCTCATGCAGCTCAATATCAATAAAACAAACAACCCAATACAAATATGGGCAGAAGACCTAAATAGACATTTCTCCAAAGAAGATATACAGATTGTCAACAAACACATGAAAGGATGCTCAACATCATTAGTCATTAGAACAATGCAAATCAAAACTACAATGGGATATCATCTCACACTGGTCAGAATGCATCAGCAAAAATTCCACAAACAATAAATGCTGGAGAGGGTGTAGAGAAAAGGGAACACTCTTGCACTGCTGGTGGGAATGTAAATTGATACAGCCACTATGGAGAACAGTATGGAGGTTCCTTTAAAAACTGAAAAAAGAACTTACATATGACCCAGCAATCCCACTACTGGGCATGTACCCTGAGAAAACCATAATTAAAAAAGAGTCATGTACCAAAATGTTCATTGCAGCTCTTTACAATAGCCAGGACATAGAAGCAACCTAAGTGTCCATCAACAGATGAATGGATAAAGAAGATGTGGCACATATATACAATGGAATACTACTCAACCATAAAAGAAATGAAACTGAGTTATTTGTAGTGAGGTGGATGAACCTAGAGTCTGTCATACAGAGTGAAGTAAGTCAGAAAGAGAAAAACAAATACTGCGTGCTAACACATATATATGGAAACTAAAATTAAAATAAAAAAAAGAAAAAGAAAACGTCATGAAGAACCTAGGGACAAGACGGGAATAAAGACACAGACCTAGTAGAGAATGGAATTGAGGATACGGGGAGGGGGAAGGGTAAGCTGGTACAAAGTGAGAGAGTGGCATGGACATATATATACTACCAAACGTAAATTAGATAGCTAGTGGGCAGCAGCTGCATAACACAGTGAGATCAGGTAGGTGCGCTGTGACCACCTAGAGGGCTGTGATTGCAAGGGTAGGAGGGAGGGAGATGCAAGAGGGAAGAGATATGGGCACATATGTATATGTATAACTGATTCTCTTTGTTATAAAGCAGAAACTAAGACACCATTGTAAAGCAATTATACTCCAAGAAAGATGTTAAGAAAAAAAAGTATGCAATTTTTTCTTAAAGAATGTTTTAAAATATAAATTCAATTTATTTAACAGTTATTCAATAGTTACAGGGCTCTTCAGGTTATCTACTTCATCTTGGGTGAGTTGTGGTAGTTTGTGGGTTTTGAGAAATTAATCCATTTCATTTAAATTGTTGAACTTTTGTTCCTAGTGTTGTTCACCATATTCCCTTCTGATCCTTTTAATGCCTGTGGGGTCTGTAATGATATCCCCTTTTTCATCCCTGAAGTTTTCCTTCATCTGAGAATATCTTTATTTTACCTTTATTCCTGAAGTATATTTCCACTGGATATGGAATTCTGTGTTAACAGTTCTTTTCTTTCAGCACATTACAACTGTTGTGCTTCTTTTTCCTGGCTTCCATGGTTTCTGCTGAACAGTCTGCTGTCCTTTGAATCACTGTTCCCTATAGGTAGTGTGTCTTTTCTATGGCTGCCTTCAAGGTTTTTCTTTGATTTTAGTTTTCAGCATTCTAATTTTTATGTGCCTAGGTTTGGATTTCTTTCTTTCTTTTTTTCTATCTGGGGTTTTTCTACCTTCTTGAAACTGTAGTTTTATGACTTCTGAAAAACTTGAGAAATACTCAGCCAATATTTTTTAAAATGTTTTTTCAGCACCATCCCCTTTTTCCTCTCCTGTGGGACTTAAATGATACATCTGTTAGTCATTTCTTGTTGTTGTTTTTTGGTCCCACAAGTCCCCACGGCTCTGTTTAAGTTTTTCAATCTATTTTCTCACTGTTGTACAGATTGAATAATTCCTATTGAGTAATTCCCATTGATCTATCTTCAAGACCACTGACTTTTCCTCTGCAGCCTTTATTCTGGTATTGAGTGTATCCCATGAGGTTTTAATTTTTTTTAATTAATTAATTAACTAATTAATTTTTGGCTGCATTGGTGTGCATGGGCTTTCTCTAGTTGAGGTGAACGTGGGCTACTCTTTGTTGCAGTGTGCAGGCTTCTCACTGTTGTGGCTTCTATTGCTGCAGAACACCAGCTCTAGGCACGCGGGCTCAGTAGTTGTGACTCTTGGGCTCTAGACCACAGGCCCAACAGTTTTGGTGCACAGGCTTAGCTGCTTCAAGGCACGTGGGATCTTCCAGGACCAGGGCACAAACCTGTGTACCCTGCATTGGCAGGAGGACTCTCAACTACTGCGCCATGAGGGAAGTCCCTAGGTTTTGACTTTTCATTGAATTTTTGGGTTCTTTAATTTCCACTTGGTTTTTCCGTTGTTGAGAGTGTTCACAATTTCTTGTTCAAGCATTTTTATAATACCTGATTTAAGGATTGTCCAATAATTCCAGCATCTGAGTCATCTTATCATTGGTGTCTGATGATTATCTTTTCCCATGTGTGTTGAGGTTTTTTGTATGTTAAGTAATTTTGAATTATATCCTGGACAATTTCAATGTTATAAGATGCTGGGTTTTGTGTAAATCCTATGGATAATATAAAGATTTTTGTCTTAGTAGACACCTGGCCTCATTAGATTCAGGCTGCAAATTCCAATCCACCTTCTGTGTACTGTGGTTGCAATATCACATTAGTTTTTAAAGACTTTACAGTGTTATTGGGATCTATCTTGTGTGTGTGCTACTCAGTTTGGAATATAGGTGAGAGTCCCTCTATTTACTCAATTCTCAAAAATCTTTGTTATGCTAATCAAGGCCAGATCCAGAATACTCAAGTCAGGGTGAGCCCAGGAGTTCATCAACAGATATATGGGGTTGCTTTCTGAGGTCCTCCCTCTCCACTATCTCTGAGATACTTACTGGTCTCTAGGGCTTCCCTCTTTCGTCCTCTGGCCAGAAATTGCCATTTATCCTACTATGTTGGAAGAACAGAGAGAAAGGGGGAAAAATCACTGGGGTTTGGGTTGACCTGCCCTCTTGGACTTGCAGTTCCACTGCATTGAAGGTTTCCCTCCCTTAGAATGTTATCTCCTATAGTTTTCCTGTATTGCTATGCACCTGCCACTGGATTGCCTGGGAACAAGGGTAAGAGAGAACAAAAGGAGAGAATAACTGAAGAATTTACACTACTATCTCTGAGCTTTAGGAGGTCTATTTTATGTTCCTTGCCCCCCAATTAGAAGGATTCTTATGGCTCTCTCTCTGTTTGCATCACAGTGCTCACTTTTGTGTTTCTTCTGAATTTACTTTTGGGCTACAATCTCCTTCCCAATTTCAGCCTAGATGCTTCAGGAGAAGTTGGTCCCACTTAGGACTCAGGGTAGAGGAAGTGATTCAGGCCCCAAACAACCCACTCAACACATTTTCCTGGGCAAAATTGATTGGTTTAGAATTGGACATAAGACCCACTCAGAGCCAAGGAGATGGGATAAAATTCCTGCTGGAATTTAGGGAAACAGCACTAGTTTTTCCCCCTCTAGATTTAAACCTTCAGCCCTAGGAGCTGCTGGCAACTATGTTGGGACCATAGGAGAGAGGGTTCCCAGGAATGTCACCAACACCAAGGATGCAGAGCCAAGGAAAGGAGAGAGAGCAAGAGAGAGAAACCACATCCTGGTATCATTTAAGATTTGGATAAAATGTTATCTGAAAACAGTTATATCTCCCAATGAACTGTCCAGTAACTGGAGCCAATTTATGCACTTTTATTGTTTACTGCACTATGAGTTGAATTTTCTGACACTTGCAAGGGAAATATTTCTCACTTTATCAGTATCATCCTGTATCATTCTGTATTTCCTCACATATTGAAAAACACTAATTAGTTATAACCTGTATTTCCTCTTAAAATATTTTTATTTATCTTTTCCTTATGGACCTAGGCAATCTTGTTATCCATCTGTCAGTTTAAGTGATGAGATATCAATAAACCCTCCTATGATTGTGAACAGGTGTCAGGTATTATCAAGTACCAAGAGCTTATAAAAAGACATTTCATCTGATGGTTTCTCCACTGTTCCTGATGGAATGTGTGTTGTTATAAGTGGAAGGTAGGGAGAGGTTGAAACAGAGATGAGTGTATAAAATTGCAATAATATACTACAAACTTTGGTTAAACTGTATCCATTTGAGGTAGCCCAGAGACAATTTTACCTTTTCTCTCATGAAGGGGTAAGCTTCATGATATGAATAAAATCTCCCAAGATGCTGTAAAACCTGACTGGTAGCTCTCATCTATATTCTATCCAAGTTCTATCCAAGGAACTTGGACCCTCTTGGGGAGGGGTAGCCTGGATTGGTAACATAGTGCTTAAAGGTGACTTAACAAATCAATGGAAGAACTGGGCTTTGAACTGCCTGACTCCAATGTCCTTTATTCATCCTTAAGGCTACATGATCACTCAGAACACCACCACTTAGAGGCACCCATCTGAGCAAGACTTCCTGTTCACCAGCTGGGAGGTAACCATGTTGTCAGTGCTCATCTCATCATATGCTATAGATTATTGCATCAACATCATGGAGACCATTGTCTCCTCCATAGTGGCCAAAGAGACCATAGTAGGTTAAATATGCCTGCACATTCCTTGTTACTCCTTCTACTAAGAGGCAGAGTCTAATTCTCACCCCCTTTTAATATTGGCTGACCTCAGTGACTTGCTTGACAAATAGAATGCAACAGAAGTGATCTTCTGGGACTTTTGGCACTAGGTCATAAAAAGCCTTGCAGCTCCAGCCTGAGTCTTTTTGAAAGACTCTCCCTCAAAGCCCTGAGCTGCCATGTAAGAAGCCCAACTACACTGAGACTGCCATGTTGGAGAGGCCAATGAAGATGTTCCAGTTGACAATCCTAATTAGACCCAGCCACCAAGGCACCAGATGTGAGTGAATTCATCTCTTGGCTGCTTCTTTACTATTCTGTGAGATGTCCCAACACAGGAATCTTCTCACAGATTGAAGGATCTGTTCTGTCTAAGTGTCCTGGACCCTAGAACATACCTCAGTCATCTTCTGTCTGAGGTATTGGGTTTGTCTACCATTTACAGAAATCCCTTGAGCTCTCAGGGAAGCTCCCTCTGGTGGTTGTGCCACACTTTCTGTAATTTTACCTAATTCACAGCACCAGACTCCATCCATTTCTTTCTGGGATAACCTGGCTTCATTCTCCTCAATAAAAAGTGTTTGCATTCCATCACAGTAGAGGTGCAGGTGGTGGTCCCGTGGTAAAGTGCAGACTTCTTGGAAATACAGTGGTTTGGTGGGGTGGGGGCTGGGTCAGAAGGTTGCTTTGTTCTCCCCTGATGAGTCCACAGGAACAAGGCAAAGCAAAACAAAATAAACATAAGCTACAAGTTTGGTTTTTCTCTGAACTCTCAGTTCTTGGGATGGGCACCTCAACATGGTCTCCAAGTCCTGGGAATTTCCAGAACTGAATGGTGTGCCAAAGAACATGCCACAGAAGCTCTCAGAAAACTGTCAGTCTTGTTGGAGAAAAGGGTCTCACACATACAGCAGAATATTTCATCAGGGGAAGAATCTTTCTTTCAGGGGAAGGCATGGTTAGACCCATGAATAAGACACAGTCCCAAATCTGAAAGATCTTTTAATTTTTTGGGGGTGTCCACAAGACATGCATCCAAGACAATCAAAATACAGTACAGGTCAGTGGGTGAGTGACTCAGTGTTAAAAAGTTGTGGGAGAGACAGCTGTATCTGTCCTCAACTTGGAGAAAATCTATTCTGAAAACCACCTCACAAAGAGAATGCACTTTCTACCGCTGTTCTCAGATTGCCACTTTGCCCAGTTGACCTCTTTTTGATCTAGAGACAATCTGCCTGTGAGAATTTGAGTGTATGGGGTTTCCACTGAGTAAGACGACAGGCACTCCTGCAGTCTGAGAGGACAGACCAGCAGCTGACAAAGAGGAAAGGAATTGATGTGTGATTCCTGGCTTGGCCTGGCTTTGTCTATTAAATACATGTTTTTTTTCACCCCAGCAAGTCCTCTGAAGTGCCTACAAGCTGTAAGATGAAAAAGTCCCAGGAGCCCTGAAAGCAGGAGAATGTCTTGTCCCTTTGAGATGGGGTATAATGAGTGGTTGAATACATGAGCTCTGGCTTCAGGCATCCTGAGTTTGAGTCTCTTCCTCCATCTATTAGCTATGTGATCTTAGGCAAGTTAATTAACATCTCCATATCTCTTCTGCAAAAAAAAGTGCATAAACATTCCTCCCTCATAGGGTTTCTTGAGGATTAAATTAGTTAATATAAATGTAGTTAGAAGAGCGCCTAGCACATAATAATCGCTCAGTGAATGTCAACTACTATATTATTATTCTGGCTGTTTCCTCTTTATGGATATCTCTAAAGAACAAGCAACCTGTGATAGGTTTGCAGGCTAGCCTCTAATAAATGAAACGCTAATGAATAGATGAGGTAACCTTTAGAAGCTTAAAGGCAGTAGTATTAAGACGTGTTGAAAATAGTGTTGGCTTACCTGGCAAGTATGCAACTTATGGAATGCACTCTCCCAAGAGGTTGTATAAGCCAAAAATGTAAATACATTCAGGGAGAGATGAAATAAAACTCTGAATGGTAGGACCTAGATTTAGAACATGCTGAACTTCTGAGGGCACAGAAAGCAAATGCTGTTTCCCTAGCATCCCTGTTGTTGCCTCCATTGGAGAGAGCAGGCTGGATGAAACATGGGCTGGGCCTTGTGGGAAATCTGTTTATGTAGAGCTTGAAGAGGTGAGTGGTTTGATGGCTGAAGTTTTCCAGAGCTCACAGCTGGAGGTCCCACACCTGCTTGCCCAGAGAAGGTGCTTACTAAGATTTTGTTGAATAAAAGAGATTTCCCAATTCTGGGACCCATCCTGGACACAAGGCAGTGAAAGGAATTTTTTTTTTCAGGAGTTTGGTTTGTGGCGGCAGTGTTTTGGATTGTCTACCCCACAGTTATCCCCCCTCACTTCTTCCTCACTGACATGGCCCTGAGTTTGTTCACATACTGGGGGCACAGTATATCAAGGCGCAGGGCTTGCATCTTGATTGTTCTAAATAATTGTGGTCATTCCATTCCTCTTCCCAGTGACTGGTTTAGTTGTGGTCACCTGACCTAGTCTGGCCAAGGTAATAGAAGAGGAATTCAGCTAAAAAGTTTTGGAAAGGATTTTTCTCTCAAATAAAAAAGGCATGCAAGTTGTTTTATTCTTTCCTACTTTCAATACTATTATGTGAGGGTGTGATTTGTGGGCCTACTGCAGCCACTTTGTAGCTATGAGGTAAACTGAAGAGAAGTTCAGTCTGAGTCCTGACATTCGTGAGTGACTTAGGCAAGCTTAGGACAGCCTACTTCTAGACTTTGTATGTGAGATTACTAGTTACGCCCTATTGGTTTAAGCCACTTTTATTTGGGTATTCTGTTACTTGCAGACAAAAGCATCCTGATGTGATTACCATGTATGTTTTGTTTACAACCATCAACTAGTACAGTACTTGGCATATTGAGCCAGGAGCTCAATAACAGTTTATTGAATTAGTAAATGACAGCACTGTTCAATCACTGCTGAGTCTACTCTGTCCTGTTTCTGGTGATGAGGTCCCAGGAGGCTACCTGAGCCCCTGCTTAGTTAACCTGCCTGGAGTCGCAATCACTTGAACACTGAGTCTTTTTTCACGCTTGTCAGTTCTTTCAGGGTTGGAGTTATGCCCACAGTCAGTAGTGCATCCCAGATCATCTTGAGCTTAACCTCTGCCCAGATTGTGAAAGGATGGCCTGCTTTCACATCTTCTGTGGTTGAGTTCCTCTGAAGAGGAACTATGTGTTACCTTCTGCTGAACTGCCCAGCCATAGACCACTTGCCTGGATTACCAAATCTTTTCTATTTTTTTATTCCATCTATTCCCATATCTCTGGAGACTGTCTGCCTGGAGCACTCTCTCCACACCCCACCGCAACTACCATTACCATCCCGTGTATCTTGTCCAGGACTCCAAGCACACCTGTGGCTCCTGGCAGGTGCAACTGTTTCCCATCACCCAGCACCCCCTGAACTGGTATGGTTTGGTCTATCAACAAACTTCCTGAACCCTGAAGGGCTTTCCTTCGATACACTCAGAAGCCATTTCTGTCTTCTAACAGAGTTTGGTCAGATGTTAATGAACAATGACAACAGTTGCTTCTTCTGCAGACTAAGAATCTTCACCTGTAGAAGCTGAGCCAGAAAAGGAACAAGAAAATTATCCTCTACTCACTGTTCACTTCTAGGATTGAAGGAAGAGTCCAAGCCTTTTTGAAATCCCTGTACAAGGGATTTTAACCTCACTCTTCATAAAATCAAAAAAGTTAACTTTTTTTAACATCTTTATTAGAGTATAATTGCTTTACAATGGTGTGTTAGTTTCTGCTTTATAACAAAGTGAATCAGTTATACATATGTCCCCATATCTCCTCCCTCTTGCATCTCCCTCCCTCCCACCCTCCTATCCCACCCCTCCAGGTGGTCACAAAGCACCAAGCTGATCTCCCTGTGCTATGTGGCTGCTTCCCACTAGCAATCTACCTTACGTTTGGTAGTGTATATATGTCCATGCCACTCTCTCACTTTGTCCCAGCTTACCCTTCCCCTCCCCGTATCCTCAAGTCCATTCTCTAGTAGGTCTGCGACTTTATTCCTGTCTTGCCCCTAGGTTCTTCATGACCATTAAAAAAGTAAACTTATTTTTAATCTTACTAAGATTATTGAGAATTAGGAATGGTGGATATTTTTAGTAAATTATAAAATTACATAACCAGCCTAAATGCCCTTAGAATGGTAATTCAAATGTGGTATATTTATACAACAGAGCACTAAACCAATGAGAATGAATGATCCACCATTCAACCATGTGGATGAATTTCAAAACATAATACTGAGTTAAAGAAGTCACATGCATATATATTGTATGATTCTATTTGTTTAAAATTCAAAAACAGGCAAACCTAATGTATGGTATTAGAAGTCAGGATAGTGGTTACCCTTGTGAGAGTGGGAGGCTGTGACCAGAATGGAGCATGAGGTAGGCTATTAAGATTCTGATCAGGGCTTCCCTGGTGGCGCAGTGCTTGAGAGTTCGCCTGCCGATGCAGGGGACACGGGTTCGTGCCCCGGTCCAGGAAGATCCCACATGCCACGGAGCGGCTGGGCCCGTGAGCCATGGCCGCTGAGCCTGCGCGTCCGGAACCTGTGCTCCGCAACGGGAGAGGCCACAACAGTGAGAGGCCCGCGTA
>NW_020838016.1:655702-831135 GCF_003676395.1 Aethalodelphis obliquidens
TGGCCAGCCCGGCCGGACCCCAGTGTGCTCCGCAACGGGAGAGGCCACATCAGTGAGAGACAAAAAAAAAAAAAAAAAAAAAAAAAAAAAAGATTCTGATCATGTTCTCCTTTTTGATCTGGGAGCTGGTTACATGGATGTGTTCAGTTTGCAAAATTCAGTGAGCTATACACTTATGATACATATGTACAGTTTTCTATACATGTTATACTTCAGTAACAAGTTCAAAAAAATTACATGGCCATGGAAACAAGGCATGGATCAAAAAGCAAACAAAAATCCACAGAATCCTAGTGCCAAAAATAAAGCTCCTCACTTTACAGAGGAGCAGACTGAGTGCTCAGGAAGTCCAGTGAATCATCAGTGAGCCAATGGTCAAGTTAGACATGGTACCCATGTCTGATTCCAGCCTAAGGCTCTTTAATTGAGTGGGTATAAAGGAACTTAGATTATAGTCAAAAGTCTAGTGATATTTCCTTCTGTGAATCCTTATTTCTTTTTGTTGGATATACTAAATAATCAGAGCTGGGGGAAATGTTCAGGTATATTTATTACTAACAGATGCTTTGTTGTTTAACTGAGGTATACAGAAAAAAGCACAGATGAACAGGGCAGTTGCACAGTGCCCCACACTCAGAAGAGCCCCAGCTTTGGTTTAATACCATATTGAAATTCTGACTAATTTTTAAACAAGGGACCCAGTATTTTCATTTTAACTGGCTCCCAAAGGTTATGTAGCCAGTCTTGCAGGTAAATGTTGATTTGTGTAATATAGATGGTATATAAGTCAAGAATTTGTAATCAAGATCCATTTTAAAAGAGCTCGGGAAATTTGTTATCTAAAGGTAAGTCTCATACAACAACAAATCAGTTTTATACAAAGAATAATCCCCTAATTTATTTATATTACTGTTAAATTTCTGTACCATCAGTTGACTTAAAAGACATCAAATGGAAAGTGAAATAATAAATAAGAATCTTGGAATAGTCTAATTTAAGAACTGGAAAGAGGTCTTAAAAATCATCTAATCCATCTGTCTTATTTTGCAGATGGAGAAAATGAGGTCTAAAGAATGGAGTGATTTGCAAAGGAATTGAGTCAACTCTGTATGTGGAAGTCAATGAAAACTGATCAGCGTAGTGCAATATTTGAAGACTCAGTGATATTTGGAAATTTCTGGCAAGGCTTCTGGAGCACTTCTTTTTCCATCCGAAATGAAGCCTGTTAGCCAGGGCAAAACATTAAACTTTGCTTTATGAAGAATCATTTGCTGGAGAGAAAGCAACACAGGGAAATTGATTACATTTTGTGTAAAATAATTACCTTAATGTAGCATCTCCTGTATGCAGTGTTCACTTGGAAACAGAAATGGCTGTCAGAATGGCTCTGCCTCAGTTTATTAGCATCAACTTGACCCAACTTAGTATTTGCCACATGCAGAAACCAGTGTCCAACAAAGACTCTGGCATCTGTCTGGGGCACTGGGCTTGCATCTCAGCCCACCTCTGCTTTGCTTCACTGAACAGATTTAGGTGGCTGGGTCATGACTGTGTTCTGCTTTAGATCAATGACATTTCTGGACCCAGAGAAAATATGAATTAATTAAAGTTTTTAAGTAGCTAGTATGGGCTAAGAGTTCTGCTAGGTGACTGTGATAAAATATACCTCTGTTCCCAGGAAGTCCTCAGCCTGGTTAGGGAGGCAGGCATAGTTACAATTAAGACAGTGAGTGCTACAGTACACACATACAAAGGGAAGTGGGATAGTGGGGCTATCTGGTAGAGCCTGGCAGCAGAGTGGAGAGCAAAGAAGTGCTTCCAGAGTCTTAAAGAATGAGTAGAAGTTAGCCTGTTGAGGGCCCAAGAGGGAGATGACATGGCAAGTGGGCAAAGAACTCCAGGGAGAGTGTGAACAAAGCCAGTGAATGGTTTTGAACAAAGAAGTGATTGGTGCTCCAGGAAGATTGTTTCTGTTTTCAGTATCTGTAAGTCTGTTTCTGTTTTGTAAATAAGTTCATTTATATGGTTACTAAAGGGGAAACGTGTTGGGGGGAGGGATAAATCAGGAGCTTGGGGTGAACATACACACACTACTATATATAAGATAGATAACAAACAAGGACCTACTGTATAGCACAGGAAAATCTACTCAACATTCTGTGATAACCTATATGAAAAAGAATGACTATATGTATAACTGAATCACTTTGCTGTGCACCTGAAACTAACACAGCATTGTAAATCAACTCTAATAAAATTAAAATTAAAAAAAGGAAGATTGTTTCTACATCAGGGACAATGGTTTAGCGGATGGGGGAGGGCAAGATGGCAGGCAGTGTTCCAGGGAAGCAAAGATGAGAGTATGACCTATGAGTGCTCCTAACTCCTTCTCAGAAAAGGTGCCTGAAAACAGTGGGGAGGTAAAGTTATCAGGACTTGGTCACCTATGAGTGTGGAGAGTAAGAGAAAAGACAAAGAGGCTCCATTTTGTAGCCAAGGTGGTGCAGGCACAGTGGAGCCATCAGCTGAAACAGGCATTGCAGAAGGAGGACTTAAAGGGAAGGATGATACATTCTTAGAGATGTTGAGTTTGAGGTGCCTTTGGAACATCTAGATGCATAACTTTCCCCATTTTAAGCAGAAGCACTTGAACTTTTTCTTAGAGTTATCTAAATATGTGCTTGTGACCATTGGATAAGTGAGTTCAAAACTCATTGATGCACAAAATATGCAATATCATGCATCTTCATTTCAAGTGAACATATAATTAGGTAATCATTTTTAAACCATGTCTAAGGAGAAGAGGGTAGGGAAATTATACTACAAGTTTATTTCTGAAAGGAGCCACAGTGACTACATTCCACATGAAGCAACTGGATCTCAGTGAGACCAAGATCTCCCAGCTATTAAGTGGCAGAGCTGGGACCCCGGCCTGGTGCTCCATCCTCCACCCTATGCAACTCACCTGTCTGAAATGGCCCATGCCAACCTCCCATTTTAAAGGAGAGCTTTGAAACTCTTCTTCCAGTCTCTACATCTACCTGCCACCTAATCATGGTTTTATTTTTTCCTTCCACCTCAGGTCCCAAATTTATCCCTGGCTTCTGTCCCCTGCTTGTTTTAAAGCTTCTCTGAGTAGTGCTTTGGAGAAGGTCCTCAGGACATGGTAGTTGACTCCACGGTCTCCAGTGAAGTGGCAAGCCCCCTGAACGACTTTGGTTGTGGTGGTCTGATTGCCTTCATTTTCCCTGGGAGCAAGCAGGGTCTTGAATTGTTAGGGGCACAGGGGAAGGCAAAACAGGGAACTTTGGATCAGCTTTTCCTTCTAATGGTTCTTTTCAGGGAGAGAAACAGTATTATCAGAATCTGGGTCAACCGTGTTAGCATCCATGAGAAGGACTTTTCAAGTAATTTTAAGCAATTGTTTTTTTAATAATTCTGCCTGGGCCTTTCAAACCACACTCCATCCTAAATTCTAAGAAGGTAAATTATTATGTGTCATTGCCAAGGCTTCATTTTACATCAAATTTATGCTTACTGGGGGCCCCTTATACCATCCATGTGTGCAGCAGAGTTATATCCAAATTATAGAAATCAGCAGAGACTATTTCTCTCTAAACTCATTACAGATTTATAGTAGACTATTTTCACGGGGCACTACTTTCTTTATCCCTGTACCTCCATCATCTTACTCCAGCCTTTCTTCTGGTGGAGAGGGGAACTTTAAGCATAACACAGAATCAATGTTAGGCTGTGAGAAAGCATCAATACTGACAAGAGGGAGATTTGTCTGTCTTGTTCTGCTCCACTCTGAAGAATTAAGGCCTTGGGCAATGAGATTTGTCAGCATAGCAACCATGGAGACTGAAGTAGGTGCACTGGGCCAGGAGCAGTGGAAAAGGAAGAAGGGAGAGAAGGCATAACTTCCAGACCCATGTGAGCAGACCTTAGGACCAAAGGGGAACTGTAAAAACATTTGATACCCCAGTGCTCTGTGTTCCAGATTTGCCTTGAGTAAGACAGGGCTCCTTCTGGTAAAGGGCTGTGCCTGCCCACTTCACCATGTAACACAGCAGAGTTCTAGTTGCTTTTATGTTGGTAAGGGCCATGATATTTGGGGATGTGTAATAATGATGAAAATTAGACACTACCATTTATTGACCATATACTGTGTGCTGAACACCAGAGTAGGTGTGTAGCTTGACCAAAGCCTCATAGTCAGGGAAGTGGTGCCTGGACCAGAATCCAGGTCCCAGGGCTGCCTTTTCAGAGCCCTTTCCATTGTAATATATTTCTAGTCTAGTTTGGAGCTGTGTGTGCACATGAAGATGGAAAAGCTGTCAAGACTTCAAAGAATGAATCTTAGGTGGTGGAATTTCAGGCATGTGATAAGAGTGGGACTTTGATTAGCTTTCTGAAAATAGTGCCAGATAAAAAGGCTGCTATAGAATGTCATTGTTGGGAAGGTTCAAGATAACAAATGGTAAAGAGCCTGGTACACAGTGGTGATTAATAAATGAAATATATGCACTCTAGAGGGCCTCTCACACTGCATACTTGAATCCCTCCTTCCCTACTGCTTCATCTCATGAGAGCCATTAAACCGAGTACTTACCAAATTTTGATAGACTTCGGAGAGCTCATCCTCCTCAGCAATCCTGGAGAGGCCTGGTTTGGAGGTACATAGGGCAGATTTGTGGCTGCTTCTGCTCATCCCACAGGGTTCACCAGGTAGGTCCTGGACAACCTTCCTCGGTTTTAAGGTCCTATCATTCACTAGTGATGTTTCCACCCAAGCCTGGGGCAGGAAGCTTGCTACCAGATGTAACTTTCCAATCCCAGACCACAGATTGTGCAGGGTTTTCTGACCCCTGGCATTGTGCAGGGACCTGTTCTGGCTCTGACTCAGCTTCCTGGCCAGGCATTAAAAGCCCTGCCTTTAAAGTGTATCTAAGACTAAATCCTGTGGGCTACATAGCTTCAACGTTCACTTACTGAACTATCTAAAGTCTCCTTCTTTGCTTCTGGCTCCTGGGAATTACCCTTTCTTGTTTGTATGTGTATTAAAGAGAAACCTGATGAGAATTCTCAACTTAGGCCATCCACTGAGTAACCCCAAGCCCACGAGAAGATTAGGCAACCAATCTCAGACTTGTTTGAAACCAGACTTCCCTATAGGAGAGACAGAAAAAGAAAGATTTACATTCTGCCTCTTCGGCCAAATTATTTTGCCATACAAGTTCTTTCAATTTCAACTTAGAGAAACCTGCTGACCTCACACCTGAGAAAAGTGATGCGGCTCTCCCTTCCAGGCAAGCAATAAGCCCACCTTTCTTTCAGAACATCTTTGTTGGTCTTTGTTTCTTACTGCGCAACATATATCTATATTTTTTAACATCTTTACTGGAGTATAATTGCTCTACAATGTTGTGTTAGTTTCTGCTGTATAACAAAGTGAATCAGCTATATGTGTACATATATCCCCATATACCCTCCCTCTTGCATCTCCCTCTCACCCTCCCTATCCCACTCCTCTAGGTGGTCTCAGAACACCCAGTTGATCTCCCTGTGCTATGCAGCTGCTTCCCACTAGCTATCTATTTTACATTTGGCAGTGTATATATGTCCATACCACTCTCTCACTTCTTCCCAGGTTACCCTTTCCCTTCCCGTGTCCTTAAGTCCATTCTCTATGTCTAAGTCTTTATTCCTATCCTGCCTCGAGGTTCATAAGAACCATTTTTTTTTTTAGATTCAATATATATGTGTTACCATATGTATTTGTTTTTCTTTTTCTGACTTACTTCACTCTATAAAAATAACTCCGTTTTGTTTCATTTTATGGCTAATATTCCATTGTATATATGTGCCACATCTTCTATATCCATTCATCTGACGATGGACACTTAGGTTGCTTCCATGTGCTGGCTATTGTAAATAGTGCTGCAATGAACATTGTGGTACATGTCTCTTTTTGAATAATGGTTATCTCAAGGTATATGGCCAGTAGTGGGATTGCTGTGTCGTATGGTAGTTCTATTTGTAGTTTTTTAAGGAACCTCCATAATGTTCTCCATAGTGGCTGTATCAATTTACATTCCCACCAACAGTGCAAGTGGGTTCCCTTTTCTCCACACCCTCTACAGCATTTACTATTTGTAGACTTTTTGATGATGGCTATTCTGACCAGTGTGAGGTGATACCTCATTGTAGTTTTGATTTGGATTTCTCTAATGATTAGTGATGTTGAGCATCCTTTCATGTGTTTGTTGGCAATCTGTATATCTTCTTTGGAGAAATGTCTGTTTTTTAGGTCTTCTGCCCATTTTTGGATTGGGTTGTTTGGTTTGTTTGATATTGAGCTGCATGAGCTGCTTGTATATTTTGGAGATTAATCCTTTGTCAGTTGCTTTGTTTGAAAATATTTTCTCCCATTCTGAAGGTTGTCTTTTCGTCCTGTTTATGGTTTCCTTTGCTGTGCAAAGCTTTTAAGTTTAATTAGGTCCCATTTGTTATTTCTGTTTTTATTTCCATTTCTCTAGGAGGTGGGTCAAAAAGGATCTTGCTGTGATTTATGTCATAGAGTGTTCTATGATTTCCTCTAAGAGTTTTATAGTGTCTGGCCTTACACTTTTGTCTTTAATCCATTTTGAGTTTATTTTTGTTGTATGGGGTTAGGAAGTGCTCTAATTTCATTGTTTGTACATGTAGCTATCTAGTTTTCCCAGCACCACTTATGGAAGAGTCTGTCTTTTCTCCATGGTATATTCTTGCCTCCTATATCAAAGATAAGGTGACCATATGTGCTTGGGTTTATCTCTGGGCTTTCTATCCTGTTCCATTGATCTATATTTCTGTTTTTGTGCCAGTGAACATACTGTCTTGATTACTGTAGCTTTGTAGTATAGTCTGAAGTCAGGGAGCCTGATTCCTCCAGCTCCGATTTTCTTTCTCAAGATTGCTTTAGCTATTAGGGACCTTTTGTGTTTCCATACAAATTGTGAAATTTTTTGTTCTAGTTCTGTGAAAAATGCCAGTGGTAGTTTGATAGGGATTGCATTGAATCTGTAGATTGCTTTGGGTAGTATAGTCATTTTCAAAATGTTGATTTTTCCAATCCAAGAACATGGTATATCTCTCCATCTGTTTGTATTATCTTTAATTTCTTTCATCAGTGTCTTATACTTTTCTGCATACTCTCTTTTGTCTCCTTAGGTAGGTTTATTCCTAGGTACTTTATTCTTTTTGTTGCAGTGGTAAATGGGAGTGTTTCCTTAATTTCACTTTCAGATTTTTCATCATTAGTGTATAGGAATGCAAGAGATTTCTGTGCACTAATTTTGTATTCTTCTACTTTACCAAATTCATTGATTAGCTCTAGTAGATTTCTAGTAACAGCCTTAGGATTCTCTATGTATAGTATCATGTCATCTGTAAACAGTGCAGTTTTACTTCTTCTTTTCTGATTTGGATTCCTTTTATTTCTTTTTCTTCTCTGACTGCTGTGGCTAAAACTTCCAAAACTATATTGAATAATATTGGTGAGAGTGGGCAACCTTGTCTTGTTCCTGATCTTAGCGGAAATGGTTTCATTTTTTTCACCATTGAGCACAATGTTGGCTGTGGGTTTGTCATATATGGCCTTTATTATGTTGAGGAAAGTTCCCTTTATGCCCACTTTCTGGAGGGTTTTTTTTTTATCATAAATGCGTGTTGAATTTTGTCAAAAGCTTTTTCTGCATTTTTTGAGTTTATCATATGGTTTTTATTCTTCAGTTTGTTAATATGGTGTATCACATTGATTGATTTGCATATATTAAAGAATCCTTGCTTTCCTGGGATAAACCCCACTTGATCATGGTGTATGATCCTTTTAATGTGCTGTTGGATTTTGTTTGCTAGTATTTTGTTGACGATTTTTGCATCTATGTTCATTAATGTTATTGGTCTGTAGTTTTCCTTTTTTGTGACATCTTTTTCTGGTTTGCTATCAGGGTGATGGTGGGCCTCGTAGAATGATTTTGGGAGTGTTCCTCCCTCTGCTATATTTTGGAAGAGTTTGAGAAGGATAGGTTTTAGCTCTTCTCTAAATGTTTCATAGAATTCGCCTGTGAAGCCATCTGGTCCTGGGCTTTTGTTTGTTGAAAGATTTTTAATCACAGTTTCAATTTCAGTGCTAGTGATTGGACTGTTCATATTTTCTATTTCTTCCTGGTTCAGTCTTGGAAGGTTGTGCATTTCTAAGAATTTGTCCATTTCTTCCAGGTTGTCCATTTGATTGGCATAGAGTTGCTTGTAGTAATCTCTCATGATCCTTTGTATTTCTGCAGTGTCAGTTGTTACTTCTCCTTTTTCATTTCTAATTTTATTGATTTGAGTCTTCTCCCTTTTTTCCTGATGAGCCTGGCTAATGGTTTATCAATTTCATGTATCTTATCAAAGAACCAGCTTTTAATTTTATTGATCTTTGCTCTCATTTCCTTCATTTCCTTTTCATTTATTTCGGATCTGATATTTATGACTTCTTTCCTTCTGGTAACTTGGCTTTTAGTTTGTTCTTCTTTCTCTAATTGCTTTAGGTGTAAGATTAGATTGTTTATTTGATAAGTTTCTTGTTTTTTGAGGTAGGATATTATTGCTATAAACTTCCCTCTTAGAACAGATTTTGCTGCATCGCATAGGTTTTGGGCCATTGTGTTTTCATTGTCAATATTTCTAGGCATGTTTTGATTTCCTCTTTGATTTCTTCAGTGATCTCTTGGTTATTTAGTAGCATATTGTTTTACCTCCACATGTTTGTATTTTTTACACTTTTTTCCCTGTAATTGATATCTAGTCTCATAGCGTTGTGGCTGGAAAAGATACTTGATATGATTTCAATTTTATTATATATACTGAGGCTTGATTTGTGACCCAAGATATGATCTATCCTGGAGAATGTTCCACTTGAGAAGAAAGTGTATTCTGTTGTTTTGGATGGAATGTCCAATAAATATCAGTTAAGTCTATGTGGTCTAATGTGCCATTTAAAGCTTGTGTTTCCTTATTTATTTTCACTTTGATGATCTGTCCATTGTTGAACATGAGGAGTTAATGTCCCCTACTATTATTGTGTTACTGTTGATTTCCCCTTTTATGGATGTTAGCAGTTGCCTTATGTATTGATGTGCTCCTATGTTGGGTGCATATATATTTATAATTGTTATATCTTATTCTTGGATTGATCCCTTGATCATTATGTAGTGTCCTTCCTTGTCTCTTGTAACATCCTTTATTTTAAAGTCTACTTTTTCTGATATGAGTACTGCTACTCCAACTTTCTTTTGATTTCCATTTGCACGGAATATCTTTTTCCATCCCCTCACTTTCAGTCTGTATGTGTCCCCAGGTCTGAAGTGGGTCTCTTGTAAAAAGCATATATATAGGTCTTGTTTCTGTATCCATTCAGCAAACCTATGTCTTTTGGTGGGAGCATTTAATCCACTCACATTTAAGGAGTTTTGTAGGATTTAAGGTAATTATTGATATGTATGTTCCCATTACCATTTTTTTAAATTTGGGGGGTTTGTTTTTGTAGGTCCTTTTCTTCTCTTGTGTTTCCCACTTAGAGAAGTTCCTTTAGCATTTGCTGTAGAGCTTATTTGGTGGTGCTGAATTATCTTAGCTTTTGTTTGTCTGTAAACCTTTTGATTTCTCCATCAAACCTGAATGAGATCCTTGCTGGGTAGAGTAATCTTGGTTGTAGGTTCTTCCCTTTCATTACTTTAAGTATATCATGCCACTCCCCTCTGGCTTGCAGAGCTTCTTATGAGAATTCAGCTGTTAACCTTATGGGAGTTCCCTTGTATGTTATTTGTCATTTTTCCCTTGCTGCTTTCAATAATTTTTCTTTGTCTTTAATTTTTTCCAATTGATTACTATGTGTCTCGGTGTGTTTCTCCTTGGTTTTATCCTGTATGGGACACTCCACGCTTCCTGGACTTGGATGGCTATTTCCTTTCCCATGTTAGGGAATTTTTTGACTATAATCTCTTCAAATATTTTCTTGGGTCCTTTCTCTCTCTCTTCTCCCTCTGGGACCCCTATAATACGAATGTTGTTGTGTTTAATGTTGTCCCAGAGGTCTCTTAGGCTGTCTTCATTTCTTTTCATTCTTTTTTCTTTATTCTGTTCTGCAGCAGTGAATTCCACCATTCTGTCTTCCAGGTCACTTATCCATTCTTCTGCCTCAGTCATTCTGCTATCGATTCCTTCTAGTGCATTCTTCATTTCAGTTATTGTACTGTTTATCTCTGTTTGTTTGTTCTTTAATTCTTCTAGGTCTTTGTTAAACATTTCTTGCAACTTCTTGACCTTTGCCTCCATTCTTTTTCTGAGGTCCTGGATCATCCTCACTATCATTATTCTGAATTCTTTTTCTGGAAGATTGCCTATCTCCATTTCTTTTAGTTGTTTCTCTGGGGTTTTAACTTGTTCCTTCATCTGGTACATAGCCCTCTGCCTTTTCATCTTGCGTGTCTTTCTGTGAATGTGGTTTTTGTTCCACAGGCTGCAGGATTGTAGTTCTTCTTGCTTCTGCTGTCTGCCCTCTGTGGATGAGACTATCTAAGAGGCTTGTGGAAGTTTCCTGATGGGAGGGACTGCTGGATGGTAGAGCTCTCCTCCACTATCTTGAAGGTCTCCTATAAATACCTTCTTATACTACCTATTCTGTATCCCCTTTGCCCCCTGCATGCACCTCAGTTGGTCATGGTTCATTACCATGGTGGGGTGAACCAAACCTTCATTTTTGAAATGTCTGAGCCTTTATAAGTCCTGCCTTGATTGGGTTGTTATAGTCATTTTCCACTGACTTTAGTCACAGGGCAGGGTAGTAGTAAGTGCTTCCCTAAGTTATCTCTTCTATTCCATAGGTTTTTATACAGCCATTGCAGTCTTACCAATAAGCTTAGGGTAGTTGCTACTTCTTGCAATTAGCCCCAAGCAGCATAATATTATCAATGTACTGGACCAGTGTGATGTCTTGCAGAAGGAAAAGACAATCTAAGTCCCTTGGGAAAATTGGGAAGGGGCAGGAAGCGAAACTGGGACACTGAGAACCACCTGGCACACCATCCCTCCATGAGTTCTAGCACCAAGGGGCCACATATTTATTTTTAATTTAAAAATATTTGTAGAGTCCAGCCTTTCTCTATATTTGGAGCAGAACTTGGGGTGGGGTTGGTTTACACACTTGCTAAGCCTGCCACCGTGCCTAGAAGTCTGGGTAACTTCTGCAGCTTTTAGAATGTTGGCTTACATGTGATAACTCCACAAAGGCCCTTGAGGTCAGGGGAATATGGACACAAGGAGGGAGCACAAAAATCATCTTTTCCTGGGGGTACAGAAAAGCTCTCAGCTGCCCTGGCCAAGGGCATGCCTTGCTCTTCAACCCAGAGTCTCAGAGGCAGGAGGGCCACTTTCTGTGTAGTCAGGAGTTTGGGTTCTCACCATCAGCAGCCATATGGGTTTGGGAACATTCATCAGCTAGAGAACTCGCTGATCTGGAAAAGGAGACTTTTCAAAGGACAGCCCAAAATATATTTTTTAAGCTTATGGAAAAATGGAAGACTTTCTTTGTGTGCCAGATGCTGATAAGCATTTTTGTTTAAAGATATACTGAGTAGAAAAATAGAATGTTCCAAGGGACATTTCAGCAGATAAAAGTTGGCTGTTCCAAGTGTCACTTGGAGGAAAAGTCACACTCAGTGACCGAGAGATAGTGCTCCAGCCGAGGTAAAGGGATCTGGTGGGCAGCAACAGTGACTCCTGCAATGCTTTATTCCAAAGCCTATTTCATGTAGTCTTTTCTTTTCAGAAAATTCAGCAGTTTCCTTAGAACATCATGCAGTTGATCTCTCCATTAGACTCTTAGTCTTGAAACATGCTCTATGAAATATGCACTGAGGCAGAGCAAGTTTCTCTACCTAGTTTGTACCACTACACTGGGCCTGATGTCTAGCACCTTTCTATTTGGAATTCAGTGTTTTCATTACAATAATAGTAATGCAACATAGCACACACATATGTTTTCCTCTTCCTCAGACTAAGAAACTATGTAAACTAAAGTCTTATGCAACTCTCTATCATTTGTGGGCTCCTATGCAGGAGCACAAATGGAGGCCTATGTACCATATGTTGAAATATTTGAAGGGTATGAATCAAGTGAACAAACTGTTAAATAAAATAAGTTGTATCTCTTTGCATTGATACATATGTCTTTATAACATCCTGGAAGGCCAAATTTGAGTTTTTCTTTTTCAGATTTCTCGAGGTTCCCTGCTGTAACAAGATGGCAGTGGAGAGTAGGCCACCAACCCGTGGCTCCCCTTCCTTCCTCTTCCATCTCTTGTCGTAGACTGTTTTGTGAGGGAGCTTGTGCACAAGTACAATAGTCTGCTCAGGCTGCCATAACAAAATACCACAGGCTGGATGGATTAAGTAGCAGAAATTAATTTTCTCTTAGTTCTGGAGGCTAGAAGTCCCGGGTCAAGGTACTGGCTAATTCAGTTCTTGGTGAGTTTCCTTCCTGGCTTGCAGGTGCTGCCTTCTTGCTGCATCCTTATGTGGCCTTTTCCCTGTAACATGTGGACAGAGGGAGCTCTCTTGTCTCTTCCTCTTCTTCTAAGGACATCAGCCCTGCTGTATTAAGGTCCTACCCTTATGACCTCACTTAATGTTTGCTACCTCCTTAAGACCCCATCTTCAAATACAGTCACATAGCGGGTTAGGACTTCAACATATGAATTTGAGGGGGACACAACTCAGTCTGTAACAACAAGCTTGCTGACATTTCAGCCTGCATATCTAAGCTTTATCTACAAAGTCATTTTGAGTCACCCAACCAGGCCTTGAGCTGCTGATAACAAAACATGATCTACATGGATTTTTGACATCCCAGAACTTGAGCTAGATCAGTGCTGTCCAATGCAGTGATGGAAATATTCTGTATTTGGGCTGTCCATAATCGTAGCCACTAGCCACTTGTGGCTATTGAGTACTCAAAATGTGGTTAGTGTGACTGAGGAACTAAACTCTACATTTTATTTAATTTTAATTAATTTAAAGTTAATAGCTATATTTGACGAGTGGCTACCATATTCATTGCAGATCTAGAAGTTGGAGAGCAGGTTTTATGAAAGCATGTCTCCTGGCCCCACAGACTCATTGTCCAGAGGGTGTGGAGCAGATTGCATTTTTCAAACATGACCACACCCACATATTTATCCCATCCCACATGCTCTTCTTACAATGTTATTGACACACCTCTCTACCAAGAGGGGGGAATCTATGTTTCCCCTAGGCAAGGGATTGTGACTGCCTGGACCAAGGGAGTATGGTGGAAGTGATAATATGTGACTTCCAATGCTAGGTCATAAAAAGGACACAGCTTCTGGCCACTTCACACTCTTTATCTCTCTCCCTTACCACCCCCCCACTCCATCCCCAAACTTTCAGAACTTTTGCTTTTGAAATTGCAGAAATAAGCAAAAAACACCCAAATGAGAACAAACTCAAGCTATTTAATTCAGAGCTTGTGTGGTGAGGGAGTCAGCCACCATCACCTGTGTTTTGCAGCGATCCAAAGGCAGGCAGAGGAGTGGGACAGCTCTAGGTAGAGAAAAGGGAAAGCCTCAGGTGTGCCCTGATTGGAAGTTGTTGGTCTGGGGAAGCTGCAGGCAGGCCAACTAGAGGTAGGGCATTTTGTGTGATTGATTAGGGGAGCAGATTTGGCTTTCTCTGGTTGGTCTTAAGTTGGAAATGAGGGCAAAAATTAGAGAAGCTCTCAGTTATTGATCAAGTCCTGGTCATTTGGGGCTTATTTCTACAGAAGTTGTAGTGGGTTTCCAGGGCTGGTTGCACACATTGTGAGTCAGGGTTCTATTTTCATATATGGTCTAGCCATTGTCCATTTGTATGTTCAGCCTCAGAACCCAGCCACCATCTTGTGAGAAAGCTTCCCATGTGGAGAGGAACCAAGGTCTTCTGACAGCAGCCAAAACTGAATTGCCAGCTCTGTGAGTGAACACCTTGAAAATATATCCAAAGTCAAGCCTTCAAATGACTACAGGCCCAGCTGACATCTGACTGGAACTTCATGAGAGATCTTGAACCAGAGTCACCCAGCTAACCTACTCCTCAATTCACAGCCCACAGAAACCATGAAAGATGTAAATGACTACTGTCATTTTAACCCACTGTTTTACAATTTTTAATGCAGCCTTAGATAACTAATAAAGGACAGGAGTGCAGCAGAAAAGGGCCAATCCCAGAACCCTCAAAGCTGTGGGGCCCGGGACAGGGACCTCTTTTGCCTGGATCTAAGGGCAGTACTGGTGAAATGATATTGAATTTGTTTGTTTCAGTATCTAGGTGTTTCCTAGGGAAGGATGGGCTTATTTATACAAAAGAGGAATTTGAAGGACTGATTACGGTGTTTGAGATCAGGAGATTTTTTTTTTACAAAAGCTTTAGCAAAGAGCCTTTCATCTGGAGGACACAAATAAACTAAAATAGAATGAGACAATTTATTTGGTTGAGGTGTGAACACACAAAAATAGTACACATTTAGGCATAGTCACAGTGGAAGGAGAGCTGCTTAAGCCGAGATGCTGCCTATCACTTTTCAAAAATGCCTGTGAAACCTCTTTCAGAATTGCCTACGAAGCTGGATTATGAGCTTCCCGTGAAACCAGACTCATCACTCAGACTGAGACTTGGTTTGTGATCCTAGACAGCATTTCCCAGCGTGATTATCCAACCTACTGCACAGACATGGCTCTGAATGGCTTAGAACTGTTTCTAAAACTCAAGTCTCCCCTCTGAGGACACTTGCTGTCAGAGTTATCTTTCTACAATACATCTCAGATCATGTGCTTCAGTGGCTCTTGGTTGTATAGAGAATTAAGCCTCAACTTCTCAGCCAGATTTTCAAAACTTTCTACAATATACACCCCCCACCCAGCCTTCCAATTTCATCATCCCAAAACACACATGTTCTCTCTACTTACTGGTGATGGGTACCATTTACTGAGCCTTTATCACGTTCATAACACTGTGCTGAGAGCTTTACATAATACCCCATTTTATCTTTATATGATTTTGTAAGGTAAATGTTATCTTTATAGTATAGATAATAATAAAAGCACTGTGTACAGTGCTTACAGTGTGCTAAGCCACTGTACAATAGAAATATAATGTGAGCCATATATGTAATTTAAAACTTCTAATGCTGCATCAGAAAGTAAAAAATGGTGAAATTTATTTTAATAAAATATTTTATCAGTGAGCTTATAATCAGTATAAAAACTTACTAATATATTTCATATTTTTTTGGTATTAAGTCTTTGAAAGCCACCATGCACTTTATACTTACAATACCTCTCAATCTGGACCCTAACTTTTCATTGCAAATACTTGATCTGTATTTAGATTTCATAAGAAGTAGAGTGGAACAATAAGAATCACATATCCAAGTTGTTCCATACATACTTAAAAGGGTTTTAATACCTGAATCAGTACCAAAAAATCATTTCTTTTTCTATTCTCATTCCTATTGACAAAACTACTTCAATTTGAACATTTTAATTTCAGTCAATTAAAAGTGAAGAAAATTTTAAAAATTTAGTTTCTCATTTGCACTAGTCACATACCAAGCACTCAGTGGTCACATGTGGCTAGCGGCTGCCATATTGGGCAGTACAAGTCAAGCACTTTACTGTCAACATGAATGTACGGGGTAGGTGCTGTCATTATCTTCATTTTACAGATAAGGAAACAGAGGCACAGAGAGGTAGGAACTTGCACTAGTACACACAGCTAATAAGCTGAAGCTCAGAATAAGACTTAGCTAATAAACGTTGGTGTCAGGATTTGAACTCAGGAGTATGTCCAAAGCCTAAATTTTCATCCATGTGCTAATTTCCTCTATACACTTAATTTCTCACTATTATCCTAAAATTCTTACTTTCTTATTTCTGGTTCTTTGTATCAGACTCTTCCCTCTGTCTGTGGTGCCTTGCAAGTGTCATTCATTCACTCAGATAGTCATTCAGTCAATCACCTTTTCAAAAATATTGCCAGTTATTTTTCAGATGTCTCCCTTATAGCATAGAGCAGTGATCAAGACAGACGTAGCCCTGTCTTCCCAGAACTTATAGTTTAGAACAGCATTTCTCCAACTTTGGTCTCATGACCCTGTAACACTCTAAAAATTGAGGAGTGCAAGGGGCTTTTGATTATGTGGGTTATAGCTGTTGATATTTATTATATTAGAGATTAAAACTAGGAAACTTTAAAAGTATTAATTCATTTAAAAATAACATAAAGAACCTATTACATGTAAACATAAATAATGTATAAGTATGAAAAGATAACTACATTTTCCAAAACAAAAAAAAATTGAGTGGCATTGTTTTATAATTTTGCTAATCTCTTTAATTTGTAACTTTTTAAAGGATAGCTGGATTCTCGTCTCTACTTCTGTCTTTACTTTGATGTGATATGTTATTTTGGTTGAGGTGTATAAGGAAAATCTGGCCCCACCCAGATATGTAATTGGAAAGGAGTATCTTAAAAGTCTTTTCAGATAATTGTGGAAATTCTTCTTCGCTACTATACCAAAAATCAATAAGTGGTAATTTCTTTTTTTTTCTTTCAATAAGTGGTAATTTCTTAAAGGTTAGCTACAATGTGTAATCTGAAACCGTATCAGTGGTAGATATATGAAATAAACTTTTCATATATTAAAATTCATTAGTTTAGCTTGCACTTTCAGTGGATCTTATATATGATTTTGTAACAACATTCATTGTTCACTTGGAAAACATTGATTCACTGAGTTATACTGTTCTTTCAAATGTTGACACACTTCATTACACAATATAGAAAAAAATCACATTTATTAATATCAGCACTGATCACATCAGAAAAGTCTTTAAGTGTTGGAAATTTGTTGAGCTTGTGGTGACAAAATTTTTCCAAAATTCTAATTTTTATTTGAATGCTTGAACTTTACCACTGGCAACACACACTTTGAGTTGTTTTTCTTGAAGTGACAGAACTACTTTGTTCATTTTGAGAGAATGTCTACCAAATATCCAGGTCTAAATAAACATAGTTTAACTGCCTATTGTTCTTTCAAGTAAAAAATGAAAAAAAATCATCTAGCTCAGCTCACAATCCTAACAGTCACACAAGCACTTTTCCTTGAGATGACCATCACACTTCAGTGGGCAGCAAGGGCTTTGAATACTTCCCATTTTGTTATGCAGAATATAAAATAGTTATATACTCAAGGGTCATGATTTGAAAAAAATTAATCACTTTTACTGCTTAATCAAGGACATTCTTAAGTAAAACTAGCATTTTTTTTCTTCTGTGATTGGATGGGTGAAGAATACAACAGCTAATGCTGTCGGTTGTTGTCACAGCCTTGATTCATCTTAAGGCACCAGCAGTTTTCGCACCATTGCTTTTGTACCATCAGCGCAAATGTCAATACAGTGGAAAAGATAAATAACAGTTTTACCATCAACCTAGTTTTGACCTTGTGAACCCCATGAAATAGCCTTGGGATCACAAGGGTCTGAGGACTACACTTTGAAGACTAATCATCTAGAAGGAAATATAATTACACAAGTACATGGGTAAGCTGACCAAGGGGTCAAGGAGGGCCTCTTGGCTATTTAAGGTTAGACCAGAAATACATGTGTCAGTGACCCAGGTGAACGAAGGGCAGGGTAGGGGAAGAGAGTGTCAGGCAGAGGCAGTGGTGTGCGTGAAAGCTGGAAAAGAGAGGCAGGCTGGAGAAACAAGTAGTGTTTGGCTGGAACTTGAACAGTCACAGGGAAAGCAGTAGGTGATGAGGCCAGAGAGTTGGGCAGGGCCAGCCTGTGAATAGGCCTGCAGTGTGTTGAGGACATCATGTCACTTCTGTTTACTCCTGAAAATGTTTAACCTGAATCTAATCATGAGGAGACAACCAGAAAAATCCAATTTAAGATATACTCTGCCAAACAACCTGCCTGGACTCTTAAAAAAACATCCAGGTATTGAAAGACAGAAAAACGCTAAGGAACTGTTCTAAATTAAAGGAGACTAACGAGACATCACACCTAAAAGCATTACATAATCCTTGATTGGATCACGCCACCACCAACAATAACTATAAATGACACTATTGGGATAATTAGGGGGATTTGAATTCAGATTGTATGTTAGATAATAATATTGTATCAAGGCTAAATTTTCCTAATACGATGATTGTATTATGGTTATGTAGGAGAATGCCTTTAAGGGTATTTAGGAGTGAAATATTAGGATGTCTGTGACTAATTTAACTCTCAAATTACTCATCCAAAACTATAAGTATATAGAAAAAGAAAGAAAGATAAGACCAACGTAGCAGTATGTTAATAATTGATGAATTTAGGTGCAGCGTATATGGGCATTTATTTACTATTCTTGCAAATTTTCACTAGGTTTGAAAACTTTTCAAAATAAAATGTTGTAATATAAGGAGTTTGGGCTTTATCCTAGAATCAATGGAATCCATGGAAAGATGTTAACCAAGGGAATAGCATAATTAGAACTCTTAGGTTACAAGGGATCAAAAGCCAATTAGAAGAGGAAACTTACTGACTCATGTGATCAAATATGATGGGTGAGGCTGGTCTCTGGATTCCAGAATCTGGATCTCCTCAGGACCTACCACTCCACTTCCAACCTTTCTCTTCCTCCTGTTACTCTATGATATTGACCTCATTCTTTGCAACTGCAGACACAATTTCTCTGCCAGGAACTATGGCCTCAGGTGAATGTGAGTTTATTGCCTTACTGCCTGTGAATCCTCTGCTCCCACCTATTTGAGATTGACTAATCCTCAGGAAAACATTCTGATTGGTCCTATGGGGATCATAGGTTCACCACTTTGACCAGTCATTGAGGCCATAGATGTGAACGATGATAATTTGTACCCCCTGGTCCTGGTTCTGCCCCTGCCCCTGTGAAACTGTTCCTCCTCTTAGAAAGAGATGCAAAGAAAGGATTAGATTTCCAAGAGGTTTACTGAGGGGAATGCCAGCAAAAGATAAACTGGAAGGGAGCAGGAGTAGGCAGGGAGAGGCTTCAGGCTATAATGTAGGTCTGATGCCTATGAAAGAAGAGAGGAAAGGAAGGATGAGCAGGAAGAGCCTCAGGTCACAGTGCAGTTCTAAGAAAGCCTTCACCAAGCTAATAGAGAATTCCCAAGAAGATTGCCATTGGAAAAGTACTACATCAGGCAGGAATGTCCCAGCTCTAGACTCCCATCATGCTCAGTCATTGGCTGGGAGCAGCCTGGAGGAAATACCGTACTGGTATGACACCATGGTGGATCCCAAGGTGCAGCAGCTGGAGCCTATCAGTCAATTATGTCCCACCAACCCAGCAGGCTCTTTAGAAGGTCTGAACTGTATACCTTATGGTTGCTACAACCTGATGGTCAGAAAGGGAATGGGGGGAATGGAGAAAGAGGTGCTGGGCAGAAAAAGGATAAAAGCAATAGCTGTTACACTAGATTTCTCCACAAGGGAAAGAATCTTACATTTTCTTTGTCCTTCAGTCCTCAGTTCTTTGAATCTCTATGTCCTTACACAGTAATCAAAGTTTAGTAATTAAATTTGATTCTAAAGATGATTACAAAAGAAGAGGAATAAAACAGGTTTTAGGAAATAACAGTGTGATCTTTCTCAGCCTAGATGGAGTGATTCCTTTGAGGGTAAAAACATACTTTTGATGTGTAAAGTCTAGTGTATTAAAATTTGCTTGTCTTATCACTCTAACTTCCTGTGATTTCTAATTAAACTTCAGGACACCTGTGAGGGTTCTTGTTTCTTATTTAATAGTTGTGTGAATTAGTGGCAGAACTAGAAATAGAAACTAGGTTTCATCCATGTTCTACCCTTGTTCCCTGCCTCAGTCTCAACACATAGATAACCAGGGCCAGAACACACAAAGGCTAGATTTTCACTGAAAGATGTTGAGATGAAGGACCTGAATTTGGTTTGGAATAGAAGAACTGTTCAAATGAAATGGGATGGTATAGCTGCAATGGAAAAGAGTATGGTTGTTCCTCAAAAAATTAAACATAGAATTACTTTATGATCCGACAGTTCCATCTCTGGACACATACCCAAAAGAATTGAAAGCAGGAACTTGAAGAGGTATTTGTACATCCATGTTCATAGCAGCATTATTCATAACAGCCAAATAGTGGAAGTGTCCATTGACTGATGAATAAATAAAGAAAATGTGGTATATACATTCAGTGGAATATTATTCAGCCTTAAAAAGGAAATAGACTCTTTTTTCTAAAATAGAAACATAGTTGATTTATGATAGCATATTAGGTTTCAGGCATACAACATAGTAATTCAATATTTTTATAGATTATACTCCATTTAAAGTTATTACAAAATAATGACTATATTTCCCTGTGCTGTACAATATATACATATTAGTTTGTATCTCTTAATCCCCTACCCCTATCTTACTCTTCCCCGCCATCCCTCTCCCCACTGGTAACCACTAGTTTGTGCTCTATATCTGTGAATCTGTTTCTATTTTGTTATATTCATTGTTTGTTTTATTTTTTAGATTCCACATATAAGTGATAACAGAGTATTTGTCTTTCTCTGACTTATTTCACTAAGCATAATACCCTCTAGGTCTATCCTCGTTGTTGCAAATGGCAGAATTTCTTTTTTTATGGCTAAGTAATATTCCATCGTATATGTATAACACATCTTCTTTATCCATTCATATGTTGATGGGCATTTGGGTTGCTTCCATATCTTGGCTATTGTGAATAATGTTACTGTGAACATTGGGGTCCATGTATCTTTCTGAACTACTGTTTTCATTTTCTTCAAATATATACCCAGGAGTGGAATTGCTGGGTCATATGGTAATTCTAATTTTAGTTTTTTGAGGAACCTCCATACTGTTTTCCATAGTGGTTTCACCAATTTACAATCCCATCAACAGTGCACTAGGGTTCTTTTGTGTCCACACCAACTTTTGTTATTTGTAGACTTTTTGATGATAGCCATTCTGACAAGTATGAAGTGATATCTCATTGTGGTTTTGAGTTGCATTTCTCTGAGGATTTTTTCTTGTGCCTGTATATCTTCTTTGGAAAAGTGTCTATTCAGGTCTTCTTCCCATTTTTAATTGGGTTGTTTATTATTTGATATTGAGTTGCTTTAGATGTTTATATATTTTGGATATTAACCCCTTATTGGTCATATAATTTGCAAATATTTTCTCCCATTCAGTAGGGTTGTCTTTTTATTTTGTCAGTGGTTTCCTTTGCTGTGCAAAAGCTTCTTTTAATTAGGTTCCATTTGTGTATTTTTGCTTTGTTTCTTTTGCCTTAGGAGACAGATCCAAAAAAAACATTGCTATGATTTATATCAATGAGTGTACTGCCTATGTTATCATCTAGGAATTTTATGGTTTCAGGTCTTACATTTAGGCTTTAATCCATTTTGAGTTTATTTTTGTATATGCTGTGAGGAAATGTTCCAATTTCATTATTTCACATACAGCTGTTCAGTTTTCTCGGCACCATTTGTTGAAGAGACTGTCTTTTCTCCATTATATATTCTTGCCTCCTTAAAAAGGAAGGAATTTCTGGCATATGCTACCACACAGATGAACTTTGAGGACATTCTGCTAAGTGAAATAAGCCAGTCACAAAAAGACAAATACTGTATGATTCCACTTATATGAGTCATCTAGAGTAGTCAAATTCATAGAGACGGAAAGTAGAATGCTAGTTGTCAGGGACCATGGGGAGGGGAGAATAAAAAAATGAAATGGGACGACTTTGGAAAGCCATTTGGGAGGATCAACTAAAGATGAATATAGTATATTCTGGAACCCAGCAATCACACTCATTGGTATATGCCCAAGATAACTGAGTGCATTTGTTCATCAAAAGACAGGGGCAAGGATGTTTATAGCTACACTATTCATCTGGCCAGAAACATTCAGATGTCCATTCATGGGAGGATAGGTAAGTATTCGTACAGCGGAATACTATACAGCAATGGAAATGAACAAACTACTGCTACACACAACATGAATGACTCTCACACACATGAAGCTGAGCAAAAGTGATTCCATTGTAAACATGGTAAAGTACTCTCTGGTGTCAAAAGTCAGAATAGTGGTTAATTCTTGGGAGGAGGTGGAGGAGCAACTGGGGGCAAGCATGAGGGTGGCTCCTGGGTGTTGGTAGTGACCTGTTTTTTCATCTGGATGGTGGTCACATGGGTGTGTTCACCTTGTGAAATTTAATTAAATTTTACATGTATCATTTGAGTACTCTTTTGCATGTATACCTCAATTTTTAAAAGTTTGTTAAAATAATTGGTCAGGAGTAATTAGGCTTCTAGAGTCACCATAGAGTTTGAAATTAGTCTTTACATATTTAACACTCAGAATTGATATAGTGGATAGTTTTGGGCCAAACTGTGGGAAGACAGTGAGCTTTTCTCCATAAAGCATGTATTGTTGTCTGACTATGTAGGAGTTAGTGGCAGACCCTTAGCATTATAAAAATATGCTTCATGTTAAAAACACGTATGTACATTCACTCCTCACAACAAACCTGAGAGTAGCAATTGCTACCATTGCTACCTTCCAGGTGAGCAGTCCAGCACTCAGAAAACCCAGTGATCTACAAAGGTGTCTCAGCTAGTAAGCAGTGGGGTCAGAATTAAGCCCAGGTAAGCTGTACCCAAGCTTGTACTGGCTCATCCTCCCTGCTCTGCCTCCAAGTATATTTTAGTATCTGGCAATGCCCCTCATTCACATGACATTGTGCCTGGGGAGTGTGGTTCTGATGAAATTATGTATATATTTCTATCGTAGAGAAAAAATTCTATAATTTTCCTTGGTGTTTACCAACTAGATTTAAATTTTGATTGTTTTAATTTTTAATTCAGTACTTTGTTAGAATGTCAATACATTAAGGAGTTATTTTATTTAGGCTTTTACATTACAAAAAAAGTGTAAACGACATTAAAGGAACTTGAGAAATTAAGAAGTCTTCCATAATTTTGCTATCCCATTTAAATGGTAGTATCCCTTCTTCTAGATCTGCTCTTGTGTGTTTATTTTTCCCACTTTTTCCACTCAACAATACATATCTTAGAGTCTTTAAAACTATATTTATAGAAATAACTCTTTTTATAAGAGAGTAAAATTATTATTAAAAAATTGCAAACTGAAAAAACATGAAGAAAAAATGAAAATTGACTTAATTGCACAACTGAGCAAGAACCAGCACTAACAACTTATTGTGATATATGTGTGTGTGTATATATATATATATATATATATATATATATATATATATATACATACATACATACATACATATATCCCTACTTTTTAAAGATTCTTTTCCCATATAGGTCATTACAGAGTATTGAGTAGAGTTCCCTGTGCTATACAGTAGGTACTTATTAGTTAGCTATTTTATATATAGTAGTGTGTATATATCAATCCCAATCTCCCAATTTATCCCTCCCTCCCTCCTTTCCCACTCTGGTAACCATAGGTTTGTTTTGTACATCTGTGACTCAATTTCTGTTTTGTAAATAAGTTCATTTGTACCATTTTTTAAGATTCCACATATAAGTGATATTATATGATATTTGTCTTTGTCTGACTTACTTCACTCAGTATTACAATCTCTAGGTCCATTCATGTTGCTGCACATGATATTATTTCATTCTTTTTTATGGCTGAGTAATATTCCATTGTACATATGCACCACATCTTCTTTATCCACTCCTCTGTCAATGGACATTTAGGTTGGTCCATGTCTTGGCTATTGTAAATAATGCTGCAATAAACATTGGGGTGCATGTATATTTTTGAATCATGGTTTTCTCTCGGTATATGCCCAGCAGTGGGATGGCTGGATGATATGATAATTCTATATTTAGTTTTTTAAGGAACTTCCATACTGTTCTCCATAATGGTTGTACAAATTTACATTCCCACCAACAGTGTAGGAGGGTTCCCTTTTCTCCACACCCTCTCCAGCTGTTTCTAGATTTTTTGATGATCATTCTGACCAGTGTGAGGTGATACCTCATTGTAGTTTTGATTGCATTTCTCTAATAATTAGTGATGTTGAACATCTTTTCATGTGCTTTTTGGCCTTCTGTCTGTCTTCTTTGGAGGAATATCTATTTAGATCTTCTGCCCATTTTTTGATTGGGTTGTTTGTTTTTCTGACATAGAGCTGCATGAGGTGCTTATATATTTTGGAGATTAATCCCTTGTCAGTTGCTTCATTTGCAAATATTTTCTCCTATTCTTTTGGTTGTTATTTAATTTTGTTTATGTTTCCTTTCCTGTGCAAAATCTTTTAAATTTAATTAGGTCCCATGTTTTTATTTTCATTACTCTAGGAGGTGGATCAAAAAATATATTGCTGCAATTTATGTTAAAGAATGTTCTGCCTATGTTTTCCTGTAGGAGTTTTATAGTGTCTGGCCTTACATTTAGGTCTTTAATTCATTTTGAGTTATTTTTGTGTTTGGTGTTAGAGAGTGTTCTAATTTCACTCTTTTACATGTAGTTGTCCAGTTTTCCCAGCACCACTTATTGAAGAGACTGTCTTTTGTCCATTGTATATTCTTGCCTCCTTTGTCATAGATTAGTTGACCATAGTATATGAGTTTATCTCTGGACTTTCTATTCTGTTTCATTGACCTATATTTCTGTTTTTGTGCAAGTACCATACTGTTTTGATTACTGTAGCTTTGTAGTATAGTCTGAAGTCAGGGAGCCTGATTCCTCTAGCTCCATTTTTCTTTCTCAAGATTGTTTTGTCTATTCAGGGTCTTTTGTGTGAAACCATAATTTTAATGGGCACATCACAGCTATTGGACAAAAATATTTAAAAGGAGACTTCCCTGAGTAATTTTTTCATTCTTAATGTTCTCTCTAGTCTATTATGTATATAAACACAGTATAACTTTTTACATAATTTCAAAGATTATAAGCTTTTTAGGGGCAAAAAGCATTTGGAATAAAGTATAGAATCTAGCCTGAATCACAATGATGCTCACCAAAGGTGTTGACCAAATTTGGGGAAAACCTGGTGACAGTTTTGGATTTTGGGTATCTATTACTTCTGGGTTAAAGAATATATGAAAACTGATATTTATTTATAAAGATAAAAGAATCTTTACATATCAAAGCAAGTAGTCTTTGGCTGATGATAGGAAATAATAATATATACTTGAATGTGTCCCAAATACCTTCAGCTTTACATATGTACCCACTGGCCCACTTGCCAAATATTTGTCTGCCACCAAATTTCTTTGTGGCATTCCCATGGTGGGTGTGGGTACTGGTGCTGGCATGGTTACTGGGCTGCCACAGGCAATACAGAACTCTCCAGTTCCTGCCCTCACCCCTTCACTGTAATTGCTTTAAGGTTCCCCAAGGCTCTGGGTCAAAACCAGAGAGAAGAGGAATTTCCTCTCTTTCCCATTCCAAGGAAAGTAAAATATCCTCCTAGCTTTCCTTTATCCCAACATTAGTATCAGGAAAAACAACCATTCTATTTAGGAAAAATCTTTACCCTTCTCACTAGAGAGAGATTTTATTCTCTTGGCCCCAAGAAAGCAATAGCAAATTAGTTCAATCTTGGCCCATAGTCTGATTCATTCTTTCTTATCTAGGATTTTTGGAGTGACAGATGCCCCAAAAGTGTAAATAGGTCAAGTTGATCTCGCCTAAAATTAAAAAACAAAAATGTGTTGGAGCAAAGAGCCATGACTTGTGTTCCAATCAGTTTCAGGCTGCTCACTTAGGAATACTGAGGAAGAGAGGGAGACAAAAATTGTAAAATCAGGTTGCCGCTTGCTGTCTAAATAACAACCTCTTTGCCATTCTCCACTCGTTTAAATTCACCATAATGAGGAATGCCCTCTGACTTGAAAGCAAAGATGCAGTTAAAATAGCTGGCTATACCATTATTTTCCAAACAAGTTATGTTCACCAAATGATAAAGAGAGTTAATGTTCAGCTTCATGGCTATTTATTTTAGACCTAAAATGATGCAGACAAGTGCTCAGAAATATGAAGACTCTGGAGGGTGTTGTGTATTCAGTTCCACAGTTAATAAATTATGAGTGTTATGTATGTTGTGAGTTTAGCAGTTAAATGGGTCTCAATATAAAACTGTACCTTGTTGATGGAAATAAACAAATACAGAGCTACTTCATTAAACTTAACTATTATTGACGACATTGTAAATATGAATAAGGTTTTATTAGAATTGTGTACACCTGTGGTGGTACTTTTCTATAAAAGTGACCCAGAACCTCTTACCTTCTAAGATTATCCTGCACTTGCCATGTTTGCCTGAGAATGAAAAAAAGAAACTTCGATTATGGGAATGCATCCTATTGTGAATGGAGAGAACTCTATGCTTGCCTTCAACTACCTATGGTATTCTTTATTTCTTCCCCCAGTTCTCCCCTCTCCTCTGAACTCTCTCACTCCTAATATTTATAAGGCCCTGGAATCCATTATTTCCTTGGTGTATACCAGATTTATGTGCTCTGTGCATATCTGTGCAACAGGGGAGGAAAGAGCTGGAGGAAAACACATGAGGAGTGTTGAAAAGCAGTCTGGAGGAAGTAAAATGAAAGTGTTCCACAGAAATTAATATGGTAATACAAAGGAGAAGCCTGTTCGATAGTGTTTAAAAAATCATAGAGCCTAATTTACTTGAAAAGAGATTAGATCATTGCCAAAATGGGCACATATTTATAATGTGTGTATCCTCAAATGAAAAAGAATAAATGGTTTAGCTAGGTCAAATGTAATTTCTGATTAGACCCTTGCCAAGCTCTCCAACAAGTTACAATTTGAAAGGAAGCCCAGTAAATTTGGAGTTTGGTTGAGTTTAAAATCTGATTTTCCGATTCATTTATACTTAGAGATGTTGTTGTTTTTTCTCTTCTCCAATTTCAAATAGAACAGCAACTGTGGACTGAAACTAATGGTAAAAGTAACAGTGAGGTTATAACAATGAAGTTTCCCCATTAAGAAACAAGATTCCCCGGTCTTTGAATAGAATATAAATCATGTCAGAGTAATAGAGTGAATAACATCTCTTCTCAATACCTAAATCGATTGCCAAAATCCTGAGATGAAAGTTTTCTTGAGATAAAGAACTAAGCCTTTGAAATATCTGTCCTAGTTATCTCTTAGGTTAGAAGTCCAGTCACCCATTCCTACTTCTGGAAAATGCCCTCCTCCGTGATCTACATAATGGCACAGCCCTGGTTGATTAGACTGGTGCACCTGGGTTACCTGATCAATTTGGAACTAAGACTGAGAGCAAGCAGGATTAAGGATGGTGAAACCAGTAATGTGTGGACTCAGAAGCCATTAGCAGTAGCTGTTAAACCGTGTGGACTACAGAACATAAAAAGCTGGGAAACAGAATGGGAGAGAATTTGGGAGCTTCACCAGAGCATTCTGGAGTAGTCTCAGGTTCCGGTGTGTTCCTGAAATCCAGCAAGTTTTGCCTTTTGGTTCCATGATGACCACTGTCATCTTTATAATAAACTTTTTCAACTAAAATTAAATCCAAGGGGCTTCTCTTACTTCCAACCAAGAAAGGCCCTAGACAACTTTTGGAACTGGAATTTTATAATTATTTACTTAAAGCTAAAACCATTCCTGTTTTAAATGTTAAGTTCAGACAAGCTTGATATGAGCACTAATATTAATTTTGATGTTTTAAAATGATGGTAGATAATTTAAAACATTATGTTCTTCTACAAAACAATAAAATAACAAACTAGTCAAAAATAGAGAAGCAAACTTTGTACGTTTCCTTAAAAACTAATTGATACTTTTAAGAAAATTTCATATGCATGAGTCTTTCCTAACGTCTTCAAAGAGACTTGGCCATTCCCTACTTCTGTAGCAAAGCGTATTGCTATCATAAATGTATAATTATGCATAGCAATTAGCTATCATTCCCTGTAATCTATTGCAGCTCTACTCAGCTCTAATATTGCGAATATGAGGTTGAAGAAGCTACAGGCCCAGTTGTCAAGGGAAGACAAACATAACATGTCACATGGGACTCTCCCTATTGCTTCAATGTGCCTACATATTAGAGACAGGGCAAGGGCCATCTCCACAGGAACTGCTGCGAGATAGCAAAGTCAACCCTGTGACTCCTAGTCTTTCATCTAAATTCGACGTAAATAAGATAAGCTTAGATCGCTTTTTTGTTTTTTTTTAAATAATTTCTTTGAAGTTAATTTATAGGAGTAGAGAGCTTTATGGCTAGTCCCCTCCATTCCCCATTAGGGAGAAAAAGGAAATTCCTACTACCTCCCCTTAAGACAAGTTGGAGCTGTGGGGGCCAGGAGGAAAAGAAATACGTCACCTGGACTTAAGACTTAGAACAAATGAGACTGTTCTAAGTCTCATTTGGAGGGTGGGGGAGGAAACAGCAATGACCTTTAAAAAGAGAGATGGTCGTAATGGGAATGTCCCACACTTCCAGAGTTTGCTAGGGCAAGGGTACAGAAGTGTACTGGTGGGCAGAGCAGCCTCTGCAAAAGGACAGCCAAGCCGGAGTCATCCTGAAAGGATCCAGGATCAGAGAGCTGACCCGCAGGGTGAGGGAACCTGAGCTATTCTGCTGGATGCAGAAGCTGAGGAGTGAAGAGATTCACAGAATAATGAATGTTATGTTAGTGTTAGACTAGTTAGTGAGGTCATATCCACAAAGATCACTGAAGAATCTACAACGTGTTCATAAATAGAGCCAGCATTTCTATGCGGGCATTCAATAGCCAAATGAGAGCTACAAATAGCACCAGTTAGATAAATAGAACTTTGCCTCTTTTCTTCTCATCCCTCTCCCTGACCCCAGTCTTGGAGGCACTATAAGTGGAAACAGAATTGGATGAAAGATGGAAATGCCGATATTGAACTTGACTACAGTTGGGCTGCAGCCTGCAGGCCTGCAAGCCTTGTAATTGCCCAGCCTTGAGACTGAAGAAAGAACCCAGAGACATCGACAGAGACATCAATGGTTTATTGGATAGAGAATCTTACCTGCCCACAGCAAAGGTTCTGTGGTGAGGTGACACCTCACCATGAACAGTCGATGGCAAGAAGGACATGGCAGCAATCTTCTACTCAGGGGAGGAGGCTACTGTTTATAGAGGGTATTGATGTCAGGTTGGCTCACAGTTAGCAGGCAAACCAGCAACTGGGGCCGTGGGAAGCACATAAGCAGTTACTGATTAAGCCCTATAATTAAGAGGATTGGATAGTTATGTGAATGAAGCAGGGCCTGGTCAAGCAGGGGATGTACAGAGAGCAAGAGAACAACCATCTTAAATGACCTGACCATTTAACTGCATTTCTTAATGTCTGAAAACAAGACTGCTCTTTGTTGCCTGAAGATATTAAAAGTAATAAATATGCCCCAGATGTTACCAGGAAGAAGGGAGATCTGCCAATGTTTAAAAGCATTCGTGGGAGAAAAAGTCTAATTCAACTCATTCAATAGACCTGTCAAACAAGTAAACAGATAATTAAAGAGAATGGCTTAAGTATTGCTATACAGGTGAGTATGGGCTGTCGTGGAGAAAACATGGGGGCACCTGAGTCTCAGGGGAGCAGGGAATGCTTCCCAGAATCAGTGAGTTGAAATAACAAGTAGGAGTTTGCCAGGTAAAAAGAATGAAAAATTGGAGGCGAAGGGCAGCTGGGCAAAAGGAGGGGCAGGTACAAATTTCTAGAGGCAAGAGAAAAAACAGCCCGTTTTGGAAATTACAATTAGTATGTTTTGAATATAGACTCTGATGGGTGAGCAGTGCAAGGCCATGAAGTATATATTGTGGTAAGGAGCTTGCATGTAATACTGGAGTCTGTGGGAATACATGAAGTGGCATTTTTAAGCAAGGAAGGAATATTGTGAAAGGTCATTCAAGCTGCTGTGTTCTGAGACACCTGGAGCTGGGCCCGACCTGTTAAGGAGCTGTAACAGTAATCAAGGTGAAGGATGCCAGTAGTTTGAACTAGAACTAAGGTAATCACAGTGAGAATGAAGAGAAGGTAACAGATACCAGTGCTCTTTAAGGAGTATCAATTGAAAAACTTGGGAATGGACTGAATGAAGGAGTAAGTAGAAGGAAGGTTTAAGGATGCATGTTTTCAGCATGGACAACCAGATTTATTCAATCATTTAATAATTTATTTTTTAGCACTTCCAAAAGGCCAAGCACTCTTAGGAGTGTCGGGATACAGATGTTGTAGTAATTGGCAAGGTAACTGGATTGCATGGGAAATTGAAAGAGTAAGCGTAAACAGCTCTTTTTAAATAATTTGAAGGCTCTGAGGGGATAAAAGAGAGAGTAGTTAGTCGAGAAAGAAGAAAGTTGGGAACAGGTTTTAGAGTTTTAAGGATGGTAATAACTTGTATGTGTTGAAATGCTGATGGAAAGAGATTGGAAACAAAGTGGGGGGATGAAGTCCTGGGGGAGGGCGGATGGGAGGAACACAGGTGAGGTACTGATCTTCAGAAGGACCATTCCATTGGAAACAGCTGTGGGAAGAAAAGATGGGCACAGATGTAGGCTAATTTGTAGGGGGAAAGCCTAGGAGATGGATGGAGTTTGATCATCTGCTGAGAGTGAGGGCAGGGAAGAGTGGATAAATACAGGGACACATGAAATGACCCATTAACAAAATCTACCCTTTTTGTGAAAATTACACTATTTATTCTGAATAAATAAATTTTATGGATAAACTGAATAAGGAAATGAAAAGAAAAAATCACACAAATATTCAATAAATTATCAAGTGTTCAGTTTACTAATAACAAAATGAATAGTAACAGAAACTAAAACAACCATGAAATATTATTCCCCTTTATCAGACTGATAAAGGTTAAAAAGATGAGAATGCTCAGTGTTCCTGAGGATTTAGGGAAAACTTATTGGTAGGACTATAAAGGTCACTACCATTTGGAGAGCAATTTGGAAAAATGTGTGAGAATTAAAATTTGTGTATGCTTTGACCTGAGGATACTACTTCTAAAAATTTATTCTAAGGAATTGATTGAATAAAAGCATACAGACATATGTGTAAAGATGTTCACAGGAGCATTATTTGTATTAATGAGAAGTAGAAAACAAATGAAATGTCTAATGATGAATCCTGATAAATATTTATCATATATCCACTCAGTTATTAAAAATAATAATAGAGAGGTACAGTGATTGACATGGAAAGATGACCACAGTGTACTAAGTGGAAAAGCTGGTTAAAATATAATAGCTTATTTTCTCAGAGTTGTAAAAAAAATATATGCCTAGAAAAACACTGAAAGTAATTTTTGGAGAAAATGTTCCAATGGCTTTTTTTTCCTCTAAATATTTTTGTATTGACTTTTTTTACACCTGACATATATTACTGTTTATGAAACAATAAAGCTAATGCCATTTTTGTTCTACAAAAATTAAAAGTAAAAACGTGCCAATTAGGGAAAATTTTCAGTCACACCACTGCTTTGGGGTGAATCATGAAATGACTGTTTAATGTGCGTTTTCTGGCTCTCTGTCCTATGTTTTATGTGCTATAAAATGTGGTTGCTAACCTATTGACATACAAGATGGAGCTCTGGCCAGATGAATACTGAAGGTTTTCATCATTGCAGTCACTGGTTAGGCCTCAGTTTCAAGGAAGACAAAGCCAAACTAAACCAGAGAAATTGTCGAGCCCAACCAAAACCTATTTAAAAACTGCCTGGTGGTGTATGGAAAGGTCTGTCATGGTTCACCTGCTGCTGATGTGACTTGTGTTCTCACCAAAGGTAGATGTGCCAGCTATGGTTTCTAAGCTGGACTTTCCTCAGCAACACAAGAGGCTTCATTTGGAGTTGGAATATGTCACTGGCATAGATTATGGCTCTTGCCGCCTCATTTTATAAACCCTGTAAGTCTTCACCAATAGAGTCACAATTTCCAATTGCAGGCATTTCTCCTGATTTTGGTGTTGTAATTTTATAAAACAAATAACTAATATACTTTATTAATGTGGTATGTTGGTTGAGCATGAGATTTTGGGGGCTTGCTTTTCCACAAATTCATTTGATAGGTCACCAGAATTTATACTTTTAGCAACTTCATTTTGAATCAATATAATTCAAAGTGACATCAATAACTTGGCAAATGCAAGGTTGCAAATAATTTTTGATAATTTTTAATTCTGAGAAAAGTTAAATATCTTTCTGTTGATGATTCTTATGGAAGAATTTTTCTAAAAAGATTGAACTCTTCATACAAATTAGTTTCATCTAAGTCTGAATTTATTTTTAAACGTAAATTTATACAATGGCATTCTAATATTTCCTCTGACATTTTCTGTAACTTGTGGAAATTGAAAATGGCTTCATGATTTGTATATAATTTAAAATGGATAAAGACTATATAGTACATAAATATATACAATGGAATATTACTCAGCCATAAAAAAGAACAAAATAATGCCATTTGCAGGAACCTGGATGGATCTAGAGATTATCATACTAAGTAAGTCAGCGAAAGACAAATATATGATATCACTTGTATTTTGCGTCTACATTTAAAAAATGATATAAATGAACTTATTTACAAAACAGGAACAGACTCACAGATTTCTAAAACAAACTTATGGTTACCAAAGGGGAGACATGGAAGGGAGGGATAAATTAGGAGCTTGGGATTAACATATACACACTAAAATATAGATATATTTTATCTATATGTAAAATAGATAACCAAAAAGGACCTACTGTATAGCACAATACTCAATATTTCTGCAATATCCTATATGGAAAAAGAATCTGAAAAAGAATGAATATATTTATGTGTATAACTGAATCACTTTGCTGTACAACTGAAATTAATACAACATTGTAACTTAACTATACTCCAGTAAATTTTTTAAATGTTTGTTTATGTATTCTATTGCTGTATTTTCATTTACAAAGAAAAATTAATTTAAAAAGTATTTTCCTCATTAATAATTAGATCATTTGAAGCATCATATAAAAACAGTTTTCTTTGCCATAAAATGCAACAATTTTAAATTTAATTTCTATTTCTAAGCCTGTGGATATTTTTTCCCAATATTACAGCAGTTTTCAAAACCAGAGACTCTAAATTGTTTACAGTCAAATAACTCCCTAATATGCTTTATTGCAATGTCCACTTTGTATGCTTTTATTTTATTATAATTTACTGACAAAGTTTACTGCCTGAGTGCCAGCAGTTCTTGTCATGGTGCTTAGTCTGGAGAGTTAACATTTGTGCAAATGATGTAAACATGGGCTCTGGAGATGGACAGGCAAGCTGTTCTCCCACTGAAAGTCCTGGTGCTAATCCCATGTGAAACCTTTCCTCTCCTGGGCCACCACCACTGCTACTGCTTCTGCTATTTCTGCTGTCACTGCCAACATTCCGGGCCCCAGTCTCTTGGCCCTGGACTCGTCTTTGGGGTCCCACAGCAGGTGTGGACAATGCACAGGCCAACTGGCCTGTGCTCTCATTGCTTGCTGCTTGCCATGCTCTTGGACCTGAGCTCACACATACACACAAGACACCTAGTGTATCTCCTCTGTGCACATACATGTTCCATTGTTCCTTCTGATTTCACTTACAAAACACAAGTTCAAAGAGCAAATTATTAAGAAATTCAAGATGGTGACAGCAGAGTATTAAGCCAAACATAGGGCCTATTCAAAGAGCTGCGTCCTCTGCAACTGGCCCTGCAGCTGGTCCCGCCCACAACAAAAACCCATGCAGCCCAACAGGGAGGCTGTACCAGGGTTGAGGACCTTGCTGTAGGTTAGTTTTGTCTGATTTAGAATTTCATGTGAATGGAATCAATCTAATTTCAGAGCACTTTTTAAATGTAAGCTAGCTTTATTGAAGTATAATTTGTATACAAGTAAAATCCATTCATTTGAATGCACAGAATGCATTTTGTCTATGAGTTTTGACAAAAACACAGAATTTTGTAACTAACACCACCACAGTCAAGATATAGAACAGTTCCATTATACCCCCATGCCCACCCCACTCCCCAATGTCTCTCATGGAGACTAGAGTTGCTAGAACAGAGATCTACTGTTTGGGAAAGATGAATTCAGATTAATGCAACAATCCTCAGCATGATATGGAAATTGATTTGGGAGTTTAAGGAAAAAGAAGATGACCAAATTAGTGAGATCTGGTATACAGAAGTGGTGGTCTGTTAGCGGTAAGAGAAAATGTATAAGAAGTTGATCAAATACATTTTAAAAATTTAGGGCCATTGTGTATTTTGAATATACTTACTATATAAGGATCTAGAGTTTTCTGAAATACTGGAGTTGTCTCTCATTTAGATTCAAATTGACACTATTGAATTGACTTCTGACTGTTACCTCTGAAATTACTTCCTTCTGTGTAACTCAAAATAGCATAAGGGGAGGGGTATATTGACAGAACTGTACACACACACACACACACAGGCGTGTGTGTGCACGTGCAATCTATGTGCCACAGCCTGAGGCAGGTGGGGATACCTTATCACAGAGGAAGTTTGTCATGGGTGCACTTTTTGCTTCAACCTGGAGAAAATCCTCAAGGTGTTATAGATTGATTTGTTGTCTTGATGAGTTGAAATGCTCACAAGTTCATAGATTAGGTATTTGAAGGCATCACATAGTCTAGCTAAAAAAAGAAGAAAAGAGAGATAAACCATAACTCTACAAGACAAGAAAAATAAATCAATGCAGAGAATGTATTTGAGACAGCAGCTTCAACACTTGATTGCATGAAATGGCAGGTGGCAAAAGTAAGCCACAAATGTCCAGAACAATTTTTTTCCTATTATTCTACTGTGTAGGCCAACTGAATGGGGTCTACATTTTTTTTTTTAAGATGCTGGGGGTAGGAGTTTAGTAATTTATTTATTTATTTTTGGCTGTGTTGGGTCTTCGTTTCTGTGCGAGGGCTTTCTCTAGTTGCGGCGAGTGGGGGCCACTCTTCATCGCGGTGCGCGGGCCTCTCACTATCACGGCCTCTCTTGTTGCGGAGCACAAGCTCCAGATGCGCAGGCTCAGTAGTTGTGGCTCATGGGCCTAGTTGCTCCGCGGCATGTGGGATCCTCCCAGACCAAGACTCGAACCCGTGTCCCCTGCATTAGCAGGCAGATTCTCAACCACTGTGCCACCAGGGAAGCCCCGGGGTCTACATTTTACACAGCTAAACCTGAGAACCCTGGCTGCCCAAGTAGCATAATTGAAGTGGGCCAAAACATTTCACATCAGTTCTGTGCAAATTCCCAGAATTGAATATACCCAAGAAAAATTTGGTGTCTATATGTGCACAGAAACTCATATTCCCAATCTATTATTTAAATAGGCATTCTGTAGACTTTTATGATGTGTTTATGAGGTGGTGTGTGAATAAAAATTAAATAGGCATGTGTTTTTGTTATAAGGGCCTGAAACTTGATTAAATAATCAAGCCTTTGATTATTGAACCATGATGTTGTCCTTCTATTTTTCTGCTCAATGATGCTTAGATTTTGGATTGATGACTGGTGTGAGGCAATTTTCAATGTAGAGAATGTTTGCTTCTAGATACAGTGGGATTATCTTGAGGGACATAACTGCAGAAAAAAAAGACACTGGGACTTGAGGTTTGGGAAGGCAGGAAAAGAATGCATATAGAGGCAGAGCGAGTGCTGGATAAATGTTCATGGGGGATGGCAAGCACAGTCAAATAATAACATCAGAAATACTTCTTAGACATTACCTTGTAAAAGACTGAATTGAGATAGGGTATATATTAGTTTGATATTCAACTTCAAGTGCTCTATATTTTTCTTTTAAAGCATGCATATATGTATGCACTGTAGTTTGTAATTTGATTTCTGAAAGTAACTGAGATACAACCCTTTGTAATCCATGAATACATGGGCTGTGAACCATGCCTGGAGGCTATTAGAATGACTTCACCAAGTAATGACATGTCAATTTTAACTTTGGTTTTTATGGCAGATTTTATGGAGAAGGAAAAAATAACTGTATTTATTAAACTGACAGTGACAAGAATTATCACTGATCTAGTTTCTTGAAATGTAAGCACTGTTACCACTTTAACACATGTGCCTTTTGTCTAGGATTCTTTTGTCATGATATAAGGACTATCTGCCTTTATAATTTATTTATTTGGGTTCAGGTAAATCCAGAGGATGCGATGCAGCATTCAACCTGAGTGTGATCTAAGTCTAGAGACACTAAAACCAGGCCAAAATAGGATTTATCACACCATCTAGTCTGTTCTTGAATGCTCTGTTAAGCCCTTCTATTTAAGAAGAGTAGAAAGGAAATAGAAAAAGAGGGAAGGAAGAAACCAATATTTAATGAATACCTATTATGTTTGGTCAAAATTGTTCTCAGAGTCAATGCAGTGACATCCACACTGGATGGATTGCCATGAGTGAGAGTAAAATTAGAGATCTTCCCTATGTGTCTAGGAGGTTTGGAAACACCCAAAATAGCAATCACAGTTATCCAGCAGTCATCTCAAGGTGATAAAAATACAAAGTGATTGGATATTTTTGAGCAGAAATTGCTTCCATTGTAACCCTCTTTTAGGGAGAGATGGGGTGAACAGAAAGGAGCATTTTTAAAAGGAGAGTAAGAGGCAAACATTGTCAGGGCACATGGAAACACCATACAAGAAGAAGTAGAAACTTGAAGATCACAAAGTCTTTTTTTGAAAAGAGGAGAGGAGGTCTTGGCTAAATGGCTCTGAGGTGTGCTGCTTCCAGAGCAAGAGTTGCCCACAATGAGTTTGATACATATGAAGATGTGCCATCCAGCTCCTTCAGGGTCTGCCTCCACTGCAGAGAGCTGCCGGTCCAATGTCATGACCTTCTCGGGGCAGACAGTGACGAGTGAGGCAGGAGGGCAAAGGCTTGCTATCTTTTTTTTTTTTTTTTTTTTTTGCGGTACGCGGGCCTCTCACCATTGTGGCCTCTCCCGTTGCAGAGCACAGGCTCCGGACGTGCAGGCCCAGCGGCCATGGCTCACGGGCCCAGCCGCTCCGTGGCATGTGGGATCTTCCCAGACCGGGTCACAAACCCATGTCCCCTGCATTGGCAGGTGGACTCTCAACCACTGCGCCACCAGGCAGGGAAGCCCAAAGACCTGCTATCTTGACCCTGCACTGGACCATGCAGATGGGTAGGACGTGATCCAAGCTCCCTACTCGGTGGGCTAAGGCTTTGCTAGGTCTGTCTCATAGTTTACCTTCTCACTTTAACCCATCCTGCTTCCTCCCCCTTTCTTTCACAGGTTTGATTTCTAACAAATACAGTGCACCCCAAATTGTCTCAGCATTACTTCCTGACAACCCAACCTGCAATGGTGAGTAATAGTATCTCAGATTACTTTAGTGGACAGACACCTCTCAGGATGTCTCAATAGTCAAGATACATGTTACTTGGAACACTTCTCAGAGAATACCTTTGGTCTAATTTCATGCTCACAAATTAATTTTCTACTATCTGATTTCCACGTGGTTTCACTAAAAGGAAAGAATGCCATCTTAAGCATCTAGTTTATTTGACAGTTATATTTTTTATTATAAATGAGTAAATTCACCTTTTGATAAACTCAATCTCTGCAAACCTTATTAATATGAGTCTGTTCCTGGGACATGGTCTCATTCTCAGAGTGCCCACAAAATCAGTGTCCTGACCATATAAGATTCAGGACAAAAATCTGATAGCAAGGTCAATGTTACAGTAGTGGACATCTGTTATTTTGTCTTTCTGGAAACCTATCCTCTGAGAAACACTTCTGCCTTTCATTCTTTGGGATTCTTTTGGCTCTCTCAAACATCACCACCACCACCACCTCCATCACAGGGATAGACCTGCACCTCAAACTTGACTGATGAAGTTCCCTCTTCTGGAAATTTGACTCTCCAGTGGAGATGCGCACGAAGCAGAAGGTAGTTGGAGCTGAGTCATCTGATGGCAATGCTCAAGAGATTGTCCTTGAATTCCTAATACTGTGTTTCCTAAAACTGTCCTAGTTTGTATATTCCCAAGCTCTTTGTTCAGCTCTCTGTTCAATTTGTAAATGACTCCAGCAGTCTTCTAACAAATGCCTTTTACCTTTTCAGGTTAGTCAATGTATTAGTCAGGTCTAAGAAAACAGAAACTACTTAAGTGTTCTGGAATCATATACAGGGGGTTGTTACAAGGTGAGAGAGGATCTGTGACGCCAACCCTAAACTGGGAAACAGCCCAGAGATTAGCCATAGTAAGAAGTTACTCTCACCCTTAGCTTGGAGGGACGAAGGTTGTTATCAGAGCCCAGGGGCCTGAGTTACCTGGAAGAAGCTGAAACCAAGAAGACCTGTTTAACATGAACTAGAGCAGTGAAGGAGACTCAGCTGCAGAAATACCCTGGCTTCTCCCTTCCTCCTGCCCTCCTAACTCCTACCAGCACCTCCCATTAGCCACAGCCAGCTGGCTGGGAGCCTGGGAATTGAAGCCTACCAGGTTAGCCCAACTACGAAACAGAGCCCAGGGCCAGTACTGTCAGGATACCCTTCAGTCACCTACATGGAAAACCTCCAAATGATATAGCCATTTGGGGGACCTTCAACAGCAGGCAGCCTATATTCCTTAGATGGTCATTTCGACCATGAATTGTGCACCTTACAGGAATGGTAATTATATAAACCAAGTACTGTACCAAGCACTGTTTACATTCTTTATTATAAAGCATTTCTAAATAGCCAATATAAACCCACTTAGCTCCAGGGAATTGGCATTAAGAGGGGCTGATTTTAAATCACATCCATTCAAGACTTTTCATACACCACCCAATAAAAGGTGAATTTAGCCCTATTCTGTTAATAATTCCAAACTGAACATATATGTGCCATAAGAATAAGGTATATAAGACCTCATTAATTGAGCTCTAGAGAATGGAGAATGAAGAACAAATTGTCATAACCTTAAAGAGTACATTTGTTTATGCTATTTTGTAGGGGAAAAAAACCAAATAAAGCTGGAAAGTTACTGAATAATGGTATGTTTGAAAAATATCAATTACTCTGCACAAATCCCTCTGGAAAATGAAATGAATTGGATTCCTGTTTTCATTGTTGTTGTTTTACCTCTAATGAAGGTTTCCTTTGTGTTTTCCTGAAAGGAGACTGTCTCACGGTAGGGCATGTGTTTACTTACTTTTATAAATATCCAGTAGAAAAATTATACCTTTTATGGCAAAAATATTTTTGGCAGGTGTTCCAAAGTAAGTTGCTTGTGGTGGTGTCTCCCCAGCATGTTGGCATAATAACTATACAATTTTTTAAATTGCTATGGCTATAGATTTCCAATTTCATTCTTGCCTATGGAAAATTACAAAAGACAACAGATAATTTTAAAAGAAAAACAAGCCTACCTATCACTTTTTTTTTTTTTTTTTTTTTTTTTGCTGTATGTGGGCCTCTCACTGTTGTGGCCTTTCCCGTCATGGAGCACAGGCTCTGGATGCGCAGGCTCAGCGGCCACGGCTCATGGGCCCAGCTGCTCTGCGACATGTGGGATCTTCCCGGACCAGGGCACGAACCCGTGTCCCCTGCATTGGCAGGCGGACTCTCAACCACTGCGCCACCAGGGAAGCCCCTACCTATCACTTTTGATTTGTGGAGAAAACAATAAGAATAACTCATTTAACAGTAACAGGGATTTAAAATGTGCTCTAAAAGAAATTGGGTTCAAATGTCAACTTTGATTCAAAGCTATCTCTTAAAGTATAAATAATTTAAGGGTACCATGGCATAACACCCACACTCCACTGAGAACTAAATAAACATGATTGTCACTGAAAATTTGTAAAAAGTGATAAGATCTAGCTTGGATGCAATGATGAAAATTACCTAATGGCAAACCCAGACAAAATGGTGGTAATTTAGTTTAGTGCACCTAAGGAATCCTAATAGTTGGTGACCTCCACACACCCCTGGTTTCCAGTTTTACCAAAAGAGAGTCTGAGAAGAATTTGAAGTTTCAGAGATTTATAATCATTCCAGTTTCCGAACATAGTATTATGGGAAAAGGAACAAATAAAAGTTGACTTTACAATGTATAAGATTTAGGACTTTTCTTGAAGGTTGTGGAGATATTTGTACTGCAAATAAAAGTTAGAAAATTTGCAAATTTGAAAAATCTCTTAAGACTAAATTAAGATCCCAAAGTGAAAATATTCTAGTAGTTTATCAAGTCAGTCACAAAGGTCCATTTTCCAAAGTACTGGACTGCAAGTGATGAGTTTCAAGAAAGTAAAGATGCTGAGATATATCCCAACCCCTTCCTCCTGTATCTTACAACATTGCTGTTATTCATTTCATGTATCCATACCTTATTATCACTCAGTACCTTGTTTCTCATATTACTTCAAACAGTTATCTATTAGATCAACTAAGAATAAGAAAAATAAAACATGCTATTTTAGCTTCATTTATTCCTTCTTTGATGTTCTTCCTTTTTTTATGTAGATCCAAGTTTCTGACTCACACAGTTTTCATCTTTCTGAAGAACTTCTTTTAACATTTCTTACAGTATAGGTGATCTGGCAATAAATTTCCAAATAAATTTGTTTGTCTGAGAGAGTCTTTATCTCTTTTTTGCCTTTGAAGGATAATTTCACTGGACATGGAATTCTACATGGGTGATTTTTTTTCAACACTTTAAATATTTGATTCCACTTTTTTCTTGCTTGCATAGTTTCAGATAACAAATCCACTGTAATTCTTATACTTGTTCCTCTATAGGCAAGGTGTTTTCCCCCTTTGGCTTATTTGAATATTTTTGGTTTTCTGCACTTTAAATGTGATCTGCATAGGAGGAGACTTTTAAAAAATTTGTTGAGAGTACAATTTTAATGACTCCTTTTGTGAATTTTGTTTTTAAACTCTTGGAAGATTTTCACTTATGTGATTTGTTCCTAACATTCCAAAATTGGCATGAATTTTAATTATCCTCAGATTTCATGTCTGAACAAAACATACAAGGGTACAGATAAGCATTTAAAAAGATCATTAACTTATTTCAGACATTTCATTATATTTTCATACACTGAGTATGGAGAAAAATGATCAGTAACTTGTTTTATTACATGTTGGCAATTTATTTTTTGTTTTCATTTTTTTAAATTTAATTTTTATTTTATACTTGGGTATAATTGATTTACAATGTTTGGTTAGCTTCAGGTGTACAGCAAAGTGATTCAGTTATACATATACATATATCCATTCTTTTCCAAATTCTTTTCACAAATAGATTATTACAGAATATTGAGTAGAGATCCCTTTGCTATACTGTAGGTCCTTGTTGATTATCTATTTTATATATAGTAGTGTGTATATGTTAGTCCCGAACTCCTAATTTATCCTACTCCCACCTTTCCCTTTGGTAATCATAAGTTTGTTATCGAAGTCTGTGAGTCTGTTTCTGTTTTGTAAGTAAGTTCATTTGTATCATTTTTTTAAGATTCCATGTATAAGTGATATCATATGATATTTGTCTTTCTCTGACTGACTTAATTCACTTAGTATGATAATCTCCACGTCCATCCATGTTGCTGTAAATGGCATTATTTTGTTCCTTATTTTATGGCAGAGTAATATTCCATTGTATATACGTACCACATCTTCTTTATCTTCTGTCGATGGACGTTATAGTGCTTCCATGTCTTGGCTATTGTAAATAATGCTGCAGTGAACATTAGGGTGCATGTATCTTTTCAAATTATAGTTTTCTCCAGGAGTAGGATTGCTGGATCACATGGTAGTTCTACATTTAGTTTTCTAAAGAACCTCCATACTGTTCTCCAGAGTGGTTATACCAATTTACATTCCCACCAACAAGGTAGGAGAGTTCCCTTTTCTCCACACCCTCTCCAGAATTGTTTGTAGACTTTCTGATGATGGCCATGCTGACTGGTGTGAGGTGATACCTCACTGTGTTTTGATTTGCATTTTGATAATAATTAGTGATGTTGAGCATCTTTTCACATGATTTTGGCCATCTGCCTGTCTTCTTTAGAGAAATATCTATTTAGCTCTTCCGCCCACTTTTTGATTGGCTTGTTTGTTTTTTTCTAGTATTGGGTTGCATGAGCAATTTGTATATTTTGGAGATTAATCCCTTGTTGGTCATATCATTTGCAAATATTTTTTCCCAGTCTGTGGGTTGTCTTTTTTGTTTGTTTGTTTATGGCTTCCTTTGCTGTGCAATATCTTTTAAGTTTAATTAGGTCCAATTTGTTTATTTTTGTTTTTATTTTCATTACTATAGGTGGTGGATCAAAAAAGATATTGCTGTGATTTATGTCAAAGAGTGTTCTGCCTATGTTTTCCTCTAAGAGTTTTATAGTGTCTGGCGTTACATTTAGGTCTTTAATCCATTTTGAATTTATTTTTGTGTATGGTGTTAGGGAATGTTCTAATTTCATTCTTTTCCATGTAGTTGTCCAGTTTTCCCAGCACCACTTATTGAAGAGACTGTCTGTTCTCCATTGTATAGTCTTGCCTTCTTTGTCATAGATTAGGTGACCATAGGTGTGTGGGTTTATCTCTAGACTTTCTATCCTGTTCCATTGATATATATTTCTGTTTTTGTGCCAGTGCTATACTGTTTTGATATTGTAGCTTTGTAGCATAGTCTGAAGTCAGGGAGCCTGATTCCTCCAGCTCTGTATTTCTTTCTCAGGATTGCTTTGGCTATTCAGGGTCTCGTATGTTTCCACACAAACTGTAAAATTTTTGTTCTAGTTCTGTGAAAAATGCCATTGGTAATTTGATAGGGATTGAATTGAATCTGTAGATTGCCTTAGGTAGTATAGTCATTTTGACAATATGGATTCTTCTAATCCAAGAACATGGTATATATTTCCATGTTTGTGTCATCTTAATTTCTTTTATCAGCGTCTTATAGTTTTCAGAGTACAAGTCTTTTGCCTCCTTAGGAAGGTTAATTCCTAGGAATTTTATTCTTTTTGATGTAATAGTAAATGGGATTGTTTCCTTAATTTCTCTTTCTGACCTTTCATTTTTAACATATAGGGATGCAAGAGATTCTGTGTATTAATTTTGTATCCTGCAACCTTACTGAATTCATTGATGGGCTCTAGTAGTTTTCTGGTAGTATCTTTAGGATTTTCTATGTATAGTATTATGTCCTCTGCAAACAGTGACAGTTTTACTTCTTATTTTCCAACTTGGATTCCTTTTATTTCTTTTTCTTCTCTGATTGCTGTGGCTAGGACTTCCAAAACTATGTTGAATCAAAGTGGCAAGAGTGGACATCCTTGTCTTTTTTCTGATCTTAGAGAAAATGCTTTCAGGTTTTCACCATGAGAATGATGTTAGCTGTGAGTTTTTCATATATGGCCTTTATTATGTTGAGGTAAGTTCCCTCTATGCCCACTTTCTGCAGAGTTTTTATCATAAATGGGTTTTGAATTTTGGCAACAGCCTTTTCTGCATCTATTGAGATGATCATATGGTTTTATTTCTTCAGTTTGTTATTGTAGTGTATCACAATGATTCATATGTGGATATTGAAAAATCCTTGTCCCCCAGGATAAATCTCACTTGATCATGGTTTATGATCCTTTTAGTATAGTATTGGATTTTATTTGCTAGTATTTTGTTGAGGATTTTTCAGTCTGTGTTTATCAGTGTTATGAACTATAACTATAATAGTTATAATTTTCTTTTTTGTGGTATCTTTGTCTGGTTTGGTATTAGGGTGATGGTGGTCTCATAGAATGAGTTTGGTAGTGTTCCTTACTCTGCAAGTTTTTGGAATAGTTTCAGAATTATAGGTGTTAACTCTTCTCTAAATGTTGGATAGAATTTTCCTGTGAAGCCATCTGGTCCTGGACTTGTGTCTGTTGGAAGTTTTTAAATCACAGTTTCAATTTCAGTAGTTGTGATTGGTCTGTTTACACTTTCTATTTCTTCCTGGTTCAGCCTTGCAAGATTGTACCATTCTAAGAATTTGTCCATTTGTTCTAGGTTGTCCATTTTATTGGCATAGAGTTGTTTGTAGTAATCTCTCATGATCCTTTGTATTTCTGTGGTGTCAGTTTTAACCTCTCCATTTTTGTTTCTGATTTTATTGATTTGAGCCTGTTCCTTTTTTTCTTGTTGAGTCTGGCTAAAGGTTTATCAATTTTTTATCTTTTCAAAGAACCAGATTTTAGTCTCATTGATCTTTTCCAATTTTTTTTTGGTTTCTATTTTATTTATCTGCTCTGATTTTATGATTTGTTTCCTTCTACTAACTTCGGGTTTTGTATTTCTTCTTTCTCTAGTAGTTTTAGGTTTGCACTTCCCTCTTAGAACTGCTTTTGCTGTACCCCATAGGTTTTAGATCATCATACTTTCTTTTTCATTTGTCTCTAGGTATTTTTTGATTTCTTCTTTGATTTCTTCAGTGATCCATTTGTTGTTTATTAACATATTGTTTAGCCTCCATGTGTTTGTGTTTTTTACAGATTTTTTTCTTGTAGTTGATTTCTAATTTCATAGCACTGTGGTCAGAAAAGATGCTTGATATAATTTCAATTTTCTTAAATTTACCAAGGTTTGCTTTGTGACCCAGCATGTGATCTGTCCTAGAGATTGTTCCATGTGCACTTGAGAAGAGTGTGTGGTATGTTCTATAAATATCTATTTAGTCCATCTGGTCTATTGTGTCATTTAAAGCTTGTGTTCCTTTATTGATTTTCTGTCTGGATGATCCTTCCACTGATGAAAATGAAGTGTTAAAGTCCCTCACTATTATTATGTCACTGTCAACTTCTTTTGTGCCTGTTAGCATTTACCTTATATATTGAGGTGTTCCTATGTTGGGTGCATATATATTTACAGTTGTTATATCTTCTTGGAGTGATCACTTGATCATTATGTAGTATCCTTCTTTGTCTCTTGTAACAGTCTTTATTTTAAAGTGTTTTTTTTTTGTGGTACGTGGACCTCTCACTGTTGTGGCCTCTCCCGTTGTGGAGCACAGGCTCCGGATGCGCAGGCTCAGCGGCCATGGCTCACAGGCCCAGGCACTCTGCGGCATGTGGGATCTTCCCAGACTGGGGCATGAACCCGTGTCCCCTGCATCGGCAGGCGGACTCTCAACCACTGCGCCACCAGGGAAGCCCAAGTCTATTTTTTTATATGAGTATTGATACTCCACATTTCTTTTGATTTCCATTTGCATGGAATATCTTTTTCCATCCCCTCACTTTCAGTCTGTATTTTGTCCCTAGATCTGAAGTGGGTCTCTTGTAAATAAGATATATATGAGCCTTGTTTTGTTTTGTATCCATTCAGCCAGCGTATGTCTTTTGGTTGGAGCATTTAATCCATTTACATTTAAGGTAATCATTAATATGTATGTTCTTATTGCCATTTTGTTAATTATTTTGTGTCAGTTTTTGTAGGTCTGTTTTCTTCCCTTCCTCTTTTGTTCTCTTGTCTTGCGATTTGATGACTAAATTTAGAGTTTTGTTTGGATTGGTTTTTTGTGTGTGTGAGTATCTACTGTAGATTTTTGGTTTATTGTTCCCATGAGGTTTTGATATAGCAGTATATATATATATATATATATATATATATATATATATATATATATATATATATATATACATGGTTGTTTTAAGTTGCTGTTTTTTTAATTTCAAATACATTTCCAGTATCCTGCATTTGTGCTCTCCTCTTCTCATGATTGCTGGTTTTGATATCATATTTGTGTTTGGATGATTTCCTACCTTTACTGTATGTTTGCCTTTACCAGTGAGCTTTCCCATTTGTAATTTTCTTCTTTCTAGTTGTGGTCTTTTCTGCCTAGAGAAGTTCCTTTAGCATTTGACTCAAAGCTCGTTTGGTGTTGCTGAATTCTCTAGCTTTTGCTTGCCTGTAAGTCTTTTGATTTCTCCATTGAATCTGAATGAGAGACTTGATGGGTAGGGTATTCTGGGTTATAGGTTTTTCCCTTTCATTACTTTTAATAAATCATGGCCCTCTCTTTCGGCCTGCAGAGTTTCTGCTAGAAATCAACTGATAACCTTATGGGAGTTCCCTTGTATGTTATTTGATGATTTTCCGTTTTTGCTTTCAGTATTTTCTCTTTGTCTTTAATTTTTGTCAATTTGATTAATATGTCTCTCTATGTGTTCTTCCTTGGGTTTATACTGTATGGGACTCTCTGTGTTTCCTGGACTAGAGTCAGTGTTTCATTTCTCATGTTAAGGAAGTTTTTGGCTATTATCTCTTCAAATATTTTCTCAGGCCCTTTCTCTCTCTTCTCCTTCTGGGACCCCTATAATGTGAATGTTGGTGTGTTTAATGTGTCCCAGACATCTCTTAGACTGTCCTCATTATTTTTTTTCATTCTTTTTTCTTTATTCTGTTCCTCAGGAGTGATTTTCACCAATCTGTCTTTCAGCTCACCTATTCATTCTTTTGCCTCATTTATTCTGCTATTGATTCCTTTTAGTGTATTTTTCATTTCAGTTATTGTATTATTCATCTCTGTTTGTTCTTTAAATCCTCTAGGTTTTGTAAAACATTTCTTGTATCTTCTCAGTCTGTGCCTCCATTCTCTTCTGAGATCTTGGATCATCTTTACTATCATTACTCTGAATTCTTTTTCAGGCAGATTATCTTTCTCCACTTCACTTAGTTGTTCTTCTAGGGTTTTATCTTGTTCCTTCAACTGGAACATATTTCTCTGCCATCTCATTTTGTCTAATTTTCTGTGTTTGTGGTCTCCATTTCTCAGGCTGCAGGTTTGTAGTTTCTCTTACTTCTGGTGTCTGCTCCCTGGTGGGTGAGTTTTGTCCAGGGGCCTGTGCAGGCTTCCTGGTGGGAGGGACTGGTGCCCATCCACTGGTGGGTGGAGCTGGGTCTAGTGAACAGGGTTGTGTCAAGAGGTGTGTTTAGAGGCAGCTGTGTGCTCAGGATGACTTAGGCAGCCTGTCTGTTGATGAATTTGTCCTGAGGCCTTCCAGCACTGCAGCCTGCAGCCTGTTTTGGGGAGAGGTAGATCTTAGTGCCAAAATGGCCACCTCTAGGAGAGCTCACACTGATGAATATTCCCTGGGGCCTCTGTCACCACTGTCCTTGCCCCCACAGTGAGCCACAGTTGACCCCTGCCTCCCCAGGAGACCCTCCAATTTCCACAGGTAGGACTGGCCCAGGCTCCTATGGAACCACTGCTTTGCCCTGGGTCCCAGTGCACATGAAAACTTGTGTGCGCCCTCCAAGAGTGGAATCTCTGTTTCCCCCAGTCCTGTGGAACTCCTGCGCTCAAGCCCACTGGCCTCCAAAGCCAAATCCTCTGGGGCCTCTCCTCCAGATACCAGACCTTCAGGCTGAGGAGTCTGATGTGGGGCTCAGAACTCTCACTTCTGTGGGAGAACCTGTATGATATAGTTATTTTCCAGTTTGTGGGTTGCTCACCCAGCAGGTATGGGATTTGATTATATTGTGAAAGCAAGTCTCCTACCATCTCATTGTGGCTTCCTCTTTGTCTTTGGTTGTAGAATATCTTTTTTGGTAGGTTTGAGTCTTTTTTTGTTGATGGTTGTTCCTCAGTTAGTTGTTCATCAGTTAGTTGTGACTTTTGTGTTTTCTTGAGGAGGTGAACTCAAGTTCTTGTACTCTGCCATCTGGTCTCCTCTCCTTGGCCAGGAGGAGTTTTTTGAGGGTATTTATTCTATGTGGTGTTCTCTGAGATTTCTGGATTTGAGATTTTGTGTCTGTCATTAATTCTGGAAAATTTTATGCTATTTATCACTTCAAATATTTCTTCCGCTTCATTTTCTTCTGCTCCATCTTCCCCTTCTGATATCTTTCAAAATTGTCCCACAGTTCATGAATATCAGTTTCTTTTTTCATTTCAGTTTAGAAAGTTTCTATTGCCCTATCTTCACACTTAATGATTCTTTCTTCGGTTGTATACAGTCTGCTCATGAGCCTATCAAATATATTCTTCATTTCTGTTACAGTATTTTTTTTATCTCTAGCATTTTCTTTTGATTCTTTCTTAGAGTTTCCATCTCTCTGCTTACAATAACCATCTGTTCTTGCATGTTGTCTACTTTTTCCTTTAGAACCCTTAACGTATAATTCATAGTTATTTTTTAATTCCCTATCTGATAATTCCAAAATATGTACCTTACCTGAGTCTGGTTCTGATACTTGCTTTGTCTCTTCAGGCTCTGGGTTTTTTTCTTACTTTTTAGCATGCCTTGTATTTTGTTGTTGTTTTGCTAGTGGAGTTCCTGGAGATAAAACTCACAATAGTGTAGAGAAGCCCTAATACCATGCCTTCCAGGTGCTGCTCACTTTAATGCTATTTCACATTCAGCCTCCAAAAATTCATCAAAATGGCAGGGTAAGTGTTCCTACCAGTTCATGGGTCTAGCAGCTGATGCTCCAGATAAGGTGCTCTCAGCTGTGATTCTCTGTATTTGCCTGTCTCTCTAGATTTCAAGGTGGCAGTGTGCTTTGTGACTAAATTAATTTTTAATTCACTTTTGGGTGCAAGAAAAGTCATTGGTTTTCAGTTTCTTGAGCTTTTTCCTTATTGTAAGGATGAGACAACTTCCAAGCTCTTTACATGTTAGAGCTAAAACTAGAAGACCTCTCTGTGATTATTTCTAAGAAAATGTTACATCCTCCTTTCCAATCCCCTCCCTCTCTCAGGGAGGTAGCTATCATCCCAGAATCCCTGTCCAGGGTTAATTATTATTCAAAGTGGTGTTTGTTCTATCTATCCATCCATGGTTTTAGATCTTTACTGTCAATATGTTCTCTATGAACAATTGTATCATTTATTTTTTGATTTGTAACAAAACTTGGTGGCTTAGTATTCTTTCTCAAAATTCTGTAGGTTAGTTGGGCAATTTTTCTTTCTGGGGTAATGAGTAAATCTCTAATTGCCTTCACAAATATGTCTGGCAGTTGGCTCAATGTCAGCTGGTATGACAGAAATTACTTGATCAAGTGTTTCTAATCATCCAAAAGAATGACCCTGTGCTCATTCACATTGTTGTGGTTACAGGGCTCCCAAGAGCAGAAATAGAGGGCAAAGCATGATGCCCAAGCACCTTTTAAGTCTCTGCTTGTGGCAAGTTTGCTACTATCCTTTTAGCCAGAGCAAGTCATATAGCTTAGTCAGTGTGGGAGAGGATTTTGCATGGAAATGGATACAGAGGGGAATTATCATGTCCATTTTGGCAAACAGTGTCCCTAAATATATTAGAGCATTAATGTTTTTAAAATGTTACATATATAGCAGGATAAATCCATTTAATTTTGCAATGTGCTTTTGTCACTCAGAACTCTTTTTATGCTTTAACCCTACTGACACTTTGAACCAGGAAATTCTTTTTTGTGAAGGGCTGACCTGTGCATTGTAGGATGTTTAGCAGCATCCTCTACTCATTAGATGCCAGTAGCAAGACTCCAATAGGGACACTGAAAAATGCCTCCAGACATTGCCCAGTGTATATGGGGGACAAATTGCCCTTGTTGAGAGCCACTGCAATCTAAAGGCATATATCTAGAAGCTGAAATTTCTGGGTCGTTGGAAAGGTGCATCTTCCAATTTACTAGATATCATAGATTGAATATTTGTGTCCCCTCAAAATTCATGTGTTGAAAACTATTCCCCACTGTGATGGTATTTGGAGGTGGGGTCTTCGTGAGGTAATTAGGTCATGAGGATGGAACACCAAAGAATGTATTAGTACCCTTGGAAAAGAGACTCCAGAAACCTCCTTCACCCCTTCTGCCATGTGAGGACACATGGAAAAGACAGCCATCTGTGAACCAGGAAGTGGGCTGTCACCAAACAGTGAATCTGCCAGTGCCTTGATCTTGGACTCTGCAGCCTCCAGAACTATGAGAAGTAAATGTTGGTTGTTTAAGCCACCCAGTCTATGGTATTTTTGTTATAATAGCCCAAATAGAACAGACTAATAAAATAGATCTTATCAAATTGCTTTCCAAAAGCTATGATAATTCACATTCCCAAAATCAGTATGTGAGAGTTTGTGTCCCTTAACAGCCTTGCCATTACTTGGTTTTACCAAAAAGTTTTAACTTACATAAATCTGATGGGTATGAAATTGCTTCTTACTGTTGTTTTATTTTTTATTCCCTGCAGTTGAACTTCTTTATTTATTGGGAATTCAACTTTCACCCTCTGTGAATTGCTTTTTCATATCCTTTTCCACTGTTCTATTAGATTGTTTTAAATTATTAGCCCATAGTTCTTGATATGTTTTATATATAGATTGTTTTTCAATTATGTGCATTGCAAATATCTTCTCTCTGCCTATAGCTTAACAAAGTCTAAATTGATCAGTGTTTCTACTCTCCTCCCCAACACTTTAGAACCTCTTAATTCTAATGTACAATGTCTTTGAGGTCCTGCATTTTCTTTGAATTTTTATTTTAACCTTCACTATTGATTATTACTTTTTCAGTCAATTCTTCTCTAGATTTACTCACATGTTTACCAGTTCCTTCACTCTCTTGTCTCTTGCATTCTACTTCTCCCTTTTTTATATCCTTTAAAAGAACTTTCAGCTAGGACTTTTCACCCTTAATAGGAACAGAATTCAAGGTTAATAATTATTTTCTTTCTTTTTTTTGAGAAAACGGATGTAGATGATCTCTCTTCTCTCATTGATTGTTTTTAAGAATTCCTTTGCCTTTAGTATTCTGCAGTTTTTCCATAATGGTTCTAGGTGGCACATATGTATATTTTAAACTTACCCTTCTCCAGATATGGTACACTTCCTCATTCTGAGAACTTGGGTCTTTCTCCTATTATAAAAAATTATCTACCATCATTTCTTCTAATGATACATCTCTCAATTCTCCCTTTGAGGGACTCCTTTTAGATGTATGTTGGACCTGCTTAATTTATCTGCCATGTTTGTAAACTTCTCTGGTTTTTTTTTAAACCAATGTGTGGAACTCATAAAATGCACAATAGAACACATAGAACTTGAAAAAAATGTGTATATGTATATACATACATATATATGTGTATCCATGTACATACGTATACACACCCATATAACCACAACATAGATCAATATATAGAGTATAACCTTTGTGCCCCTTCCCAATCAATAGTGCCTTTTGCCTACAAAAGTAACTTCTCTTTGTCTTCTATCACCATTTTTAGTTTTGCCTGTTCTTGACCTTCATATAGTTAGAAATACATAATATGTCCTCCTTAGGATCTAGCTTATTTCACTCAACATATTCTTTCATCCATTCTCTTATATTTTTATCTCTTTCTCTCTATGCTACACCCTAACTTCCTCAGATTTATTTTCCAGTTTACTACATTTTTTCAATATACTTAATTTGCTGCTTAACCTATCTAATGTGTTTTTAATTATAATGATTCCATTTTTCATTTCTAGAAATTTGTCTTGTTTACTTTCAAATTATTTTTATTTTTATATTCTGTTATTACATTTTAAAATTTTATCTCATTTAATTATTTCAAGCATACTTTTTCATAGTCTCTTTTAGATTCTATTGTTTGAGTTCTTAGGGAGCTAATTTTCTTTGTGGCTTCTACTATGATAGAGATCATGGCAGATCATTACCTCTTATCATTAGTAATTGTTAATTGTGAACCATTTTATGTTTCCATCCTCCATGGAATTCCCTAATATCCTAGACACTTTAAATGTCCATATAAAAGTGTTTTTCATTTGTTTCTGCTAAAGGAAAACAAAGTTTTCACTGGTTTCAGTGAAAATTTTTTCACTGGTTTCAGTGAAAAATTTTACATTAATTTAATCTACTTGGGACTCCTACACTCCAAGAAGACTATACATTTAGGTTTCCTAACCATTATTTGGCATAGACTTTCAGTTTTGACTGCTGAATCAAAGAAATAATTTTACCCAGAAGCTCCAGGAGACAGCAAGTTACCTTGGGCTGAGGAAGAGACTGTTTATAGATCCTCTTACATGGAGATAAAGATGCAGTTCTATTTCTCCACCCCATCCAAGCCCCAGCCACATCTCCTGTCTCAAGTGGGTGCTAAAATAGAGCTTTGGAACAATAAGACCAATATATATGTCTCACACCCCTCTGTTTCTAGAAATTGTGGAATTAACTGTATTTTGAACTTTGCTTTGTTTTAAAATTTGTTTTGTATAATTGGACATTTCAGTTCAGTTGAGCCTCTAGATTGCTGCAGCCCCAGCTAATACCACATGATGCAAAAGGATCCATAAAATTGTGACTGATTCTAACTGGTGGGGGTGGCGGTGGTTTTAAGGCTCTGTTGTTATAAAGAAATGGATAGCCTCAGTGACAAAATTACTTCTGTCATCTCCAGACTTTCTGTAAAATCTGGTTAAATGTTACCATCAAGATGCTATCATCACTGGAAAGAATTGAGAGAGGGTATTGTCTCCTAACCCTCCATTTGCAGGGAGACAGTATAGGGGACAACAGCCAGAGGGATGCCCTTAAAACATGACTCACAATGAAGTGGACAGAGGTGTGTATAAAGAGCAGAGCAGCAGTTCACATTCAGATGGTAACCATTGTAAATCCATGAAGAGGCACACTGAAGATCTCCAAAGTACCTATGGAGAGGAATCTGGCAAAAACTAGATTATACCATTACATGAGTTGGAGACATAAGCTATAGTGATTTGTGCATTAAAAATATAACCTCATGGCCCAGTGGAGACTCACCTGGAAGTAGTGCTGACTCATAAAGCCAGATGTGAATGGGGCCAAAATCTAGAGAAAAACACCAGAACTAAGGGTATTAGCTCCAAGTGTGTGTGTGTGTGTGGTTTCTGAAAAGAAAGAATAGTCAATGCTCACTCTCAAAACTGCACACAAGAGAAACAAGAAGGAGCTTATGTATACCTATTAGATTTGGCAACTAGATTTATCTACTCATGCTAGAATAGTTGGAGTAGATAGATAAGATCCCTTTCTCCCCTGAAATTATTTGATTCTAATGCTTCAGTTTATCACTGTCCTTTTGATTCATGTCATAGACACTTCTCTGTTTTATATTATTCTCTGCCTCAGGGGAAATAAGAATTTTGCTATGTTCTGAAGACCGGGTAACCCACTTGCTTTTATCAGCTTGATATTTTTTCTTGTGCTGTTACCTCAGGGAAATTTTAAAATTTTTATTGGAGTATAGTTGATTTAAAAGGTTGTGTTACTTTCTGCTATATAGAAAAGTGAATCAGTTATACATATACATATATCCACTCTTTTTAAGATTCTTTTCCCATATAGGTCATTACAGAGTATTGGGTAGAGTTCCCTGTGCTATACAGTAGGTCCTTATTAGTTATCTATTTTATATATAGTTATGTGAGCATGTCAATCCCAGTATCCTACTTATTCCCTCCCCCCTTCCTCCCTGGTAACCATAAGATTGTTTTCTACATCTGTAACTCTATTTCTGTTTTGTAAATAAGTTCATTTATACCTTTTTTTCCTTTTTTAGATTCCACGTATAAGTGATATCATATGATATTTGTCCTTCTCTGTCTGACTTACTTCATTCAGTATGACAATCTCTAGGTCCATCCACATTGCTGCAAATGGCATTGTTTTGTTCTTTTTTATGGCTGAGAAATTTTCCATTGTATATATGTACCACATCTTCTTTATCCCTTCCTCTGTTGATGGATATTTAAGTTGCTTCCATGTCCTGTCTATTGTAAATAGTGTTGCAATGAACATTGGGGTGCATGTATCTTTTCGAATTATGGTTTTCTCTGGGCATATGTGCAGAAGTGGGATTTCTGGATCATATGGTAATTCTATTTTTAGATTTTTTTAAGGAACCTTCATACTGTTCTCCATTGTAGTTGTACCAATTTACATTCCCATCAACAGTGCAGGAGGGTTCCCTTTTCTCCACACCCTCTCCAGCATTTATTGTTTGTAGATTTTTTGATGATGGCCATTCTGACCAGTGTGAGGTGATACCTCATTATAGGTTTGATTTACATTCTCCAGTAATTAGTGCTGTTGAGCATCTTTTCATGTGCTTTTCGGCCATCTATCTGGCTTCTTTGGAGAAATGTCTATTTAGGTCTTCCACCCATTTTTTCATTGGGTTGTTTGTTTTTTTGATATTGAGGTGCATGAGCTATTTCTATGTTTTGGAGATTAATCCCTTGTTGGATACTTCGTTTGGAAATATTTTCTCCCATTTTTTGAGTTGTCTTTTCATTTTGTTTATGGTTTCCTTTGCTGTGCAGAAGCTTTTAATTTTAATTAGGTCCCATTTGTTTATTTCTGTTTTTATTTTCACTACTCTAGGAGGTGGGTCAGAAAAGACCTTGCTGTGACTTAAGTCATAGAGTGTTCTGCCTCTGTTTTCCTCTAAGAGTTTTATATTATCCAGCCTTACATTTAAGCCTTTAAACCACTCTGAGTTTGTTTATTTATTTATTTATTTTGTGGTACGCGGGCCTCTCACTGCTGTGGCCTCTCCCGTTGCGGAGCACAGGCTCCGGATGCACAGGCTCAGCAGCCATGGCTCACGGGTCCAGCCGCTCCACAGCATGTGGGATCTTCCTGGACTGGGGCATGCACCCATGTCCCCTGCATCGGCAGGCAGACTCCCAACCACTGCGTCACCAGGGAAGCCCCTGTGTTTATTTTTGGGTATGGTGTTAGGGAGTTTTCTAATTTCATTCTTTTATATGTAGTTGTCCAATTTTTCCAGCACCACTTATTAAAGAGATGGTCTTTTCTCCATTGTACATTCTTGCCTCCTGTCATGGAGTAATTGACCATAGGTGTGTGGGTTTATTTCTGGACTTTCTGTCCTGTTCCATTGATCTATATTTCTGTGCCAGTACCATACTGTTTTTTTTTAAATATCTTTATTTGAGTATAATTGCTTTACAATGGTGTGTTAGTTTCTGCTTTATTTTTTTTTTGACTTTTTAATAGTTAGAATATTTTATTTTTGTAATCGGGAAAGTTAAGGAATGTACAAAGACGTTTCTTAAAGACAATGGTTGATTGCTTTTCTTCATCTTTACCTAGGACACAACGAGAGGAAATGGGCTTCATTGGTACTATCATTACTTTAGGTTAGGGTTGAGCAAGAACGTCTTCATGAGAACTGCTGTGTTGCAGAATGGGCTCCATCCAACAGTGCGGATTCCTCCTGCTGTAAGCAGAAAACTCCACTCAATCTGCCCTTCCTGGTTGAGGAGTTTATGGGAGAGTGTAGAGGTGAGCTGAGCTTTAGGTCTGGCTTAATCCCTGGCGAGGCCATGCACCTGGTCTGTTTGCTGTCTCTGAGCCACCAGGGCTCTTCCGAGACAGTCCTCAGCTCAGTGGGGCTACAGTTAACAGGAGACGAGGCTGACTGATGTGCATCCCCCTGAGGAGGAGCCGTGTGACGGATGGAAGCCTGCTTAGCGAGCCCAGAATCACAGCATGCCAGGGAGCTCGGGGTCCTGCAGGGGCAGCTCTGTCCAGCTCCAGCTGCTGAGTTCATAGCTTTTTCTCTATTAGATCAACACCAATGAAGCTGTTCTCTTTGGCTTTCCTTTTCTAAACAGTATGCAGGTCAGTATCCTTCTGTCAGCACATCCTTTATTCAGAAATCAGGTTATGATCCGTTAGTCACTGCTTTATTGCATTCCAGTCCTGTGAATGTATACTAGACACTCTCATTAAGTTGGGGGCATTTACCAAGTCTTGTCTAAAATAAAATTATAAGCTGTTCATTGGATATGCTTACTCATTCATTACGTTTTCAAAAGATAACTTTAAAAGTTCTCTCATTATGAATTAATACGTATTCACAGTAGAAAATCTGGAAAATTCAGAAAAGCCCCAAATAAAAGGTACTTTTGATCTCAGCAGCTTGCTGCACCGCAGCTGACATGGCTGTGCAGACAGGGCAAGCTGATGGTCCGGCATTGACGCTGGAGTCCTACAACCTGCTTGCAGCCCCCTGCTCTTAGTGAAGGGCCTGCATCTTTCAGGGCGTCAGTTTCCTCATCGTAACAGAATCCACACCTACCTCACAGAACAGGGATGAGGATTACCTATTTGTGTACAGCTGAGATTTTCTACTCCACGGTCCCCAGAAATGAACGGGTTAGCTGGTTAAAAGTTATGTGAGGGACCTCCCTGGTGGTGCAGTGGTCAAGAATCTGCCTGCCAATGCGGGGGACACGGGCTCGAGCCCTGGTCTGGGAAGATCCCACCTGCCGCGGAGCAACTAAGCCCGTGCGCCACAACCACTGAGCCTGCGCTCTAGAACCCACAAGCCACAGCTACTGAGCCTGCGAGCCACAACTACTGAGCCCGTGCACCCAGAGTCCGTGCTCTGCAGCAAGAGAAGCCACCACAATGAGAAGCCCGCGCACCACAACAAAGAGCAGCCCCTGCTCACCATAACTAGAGAAAGCCTGCGCCCAGCAACAAAGACACAACAAAGCCAAAAATATATTTTTTTTAAAAAGTTATGTGATGTTGATAGGCTTTTGATAGACATTGCCAGTGAGTCCTCCAGAAAGGTTTTACAAGCATGCAGCCCTTTTATTACTAGTTTTTAAAAAAATTTTTTAACATCTTTATTGGAGTATAATTGCTTTACAATGGTGTGTTATTTCTGCTTTATAACAAAGTGCATCAGTTATACATATATATATGTTCCCATGTGTCTTCCCTCTTGTGTCTCCCTCCCTCCCACACTCCCTATCCCACCCCTCTAGGTGGTCACAAAGCACCGAGCTGATCTCCCTGTGCTATGTGGCTGCTTCCCACTAGCTATCTATTTTACATTTGGTAGTGTGTATATGTCCATGCCACTCTCTCACTTTGTAACAGCTTACCCTTCCCCCTCCCCATATACTCAAGTCCATTCTCTAGTAGGTCTGTGTCTTTATTCCTGTCTTGCCCATAGGTTCTTCATGAACATTTTTTTTCTTAGATTCTATATATATACGTGTTAGCTTACAGTATCTGTTTTTCTCTTTCTGACTTACTTCACTCTGTATGACAGACTCTAGGTCCATCCACCTCACTACAAATAACTCAATTTCATTTATTTTTATGGCTGAGTAATGTTCAATTGTATATATGTGCCACATCTTCTTTATCCATTCATCTGTTGATGGACACTTAGGTTGCTTCCTTGTCATGGCTATTGTAAATAGAGCTGCAATGAACATTTTGGTACATGACTCTTTGAATTCTGGTTTTCTCAGGGCATATGCCCAGTAGTAGGATTGCTGTGTCATATGGTAGTTTTATTTTTAGTTTTTTAAGGAACCTCCATTCTGTTCTCCATAGTGGCTCTATCAATTTACATTCCCACCAATAGTGCAACCGTGTTCCCTTTTCTCCATACCCTTTCCAGGATTTATTGTTTGTAGATTTTTTGTTGATGGCCATTCTGACCGGTGTGAGATGATATCTCATTGTAGATTTTTTTTTTTTTTTTTTTTTGCTGTACACGGGCCTCTCACTCTTGTAGCCTCTCCTGTTGCGGAGCACAGGCTCTGGACGTGCAGGCTCAGCGGCCATGGCTCACGGGCCCAGGTGCTCCACGGCATGTAGGATCCTCCCAGAATGGGGCACAAACCCGTGTCCCCTGCATGGGCAGGCAGATTCTCAACCACTGCACCACCAGGGAATCCCATCATTGTAGTTTTGATTTGCATTTCTCTAATGATTAATGATGTTCAGCATCCTTTCATGTGTTTGTTGGCAATCTGTATATCTTCTTTGGACAAATGTCTATTTAGGTCTTCTGCTCATATCTGGAATGGGTTGATTATTTTTTTGATATTGAGCTGCATGAGCTGCTTGTAAATTTTGGAGATTAATCCTTTGTCAGTTGCTTCATTGGCAAATATTTTCTCCCATTCTGAGGGTTGTCTTTTGGTCTTGTTTATGGTTTCCTTTTCTGTGCAAAAGCTTTTAAGTTTCATTAGGTCCCATTTGTTTATTTTTGTTTTTATTTCCATTTCTCTAGGAGGTGGGTCAAAAAGGATATTGCTGTGATTTATGTCATACAGTGTTCTGCCTATGTTTTCCTCTAAGAGTTTGATAATGTCTGGCCTTACATTTATGTCTTCAATCCATTTTGAGTTTATTGTTGTATATGGTGTTACAGAGTGTTCGAATTTTATATTTGTATATGTACCTGTCCAGTTTTCCCAGCACCATTTATTGAAGAGGCTGTCATTTCTCCACTATACATTCCTGCCTCCTTTATCAAAGATAAGGTGACCATATGTGTGTGGGTTTATCTCTGGGCTTTCTATCCTGTTCCATTGATCTATATTTCTCTTTTTGTGCCAGTACCATACTGTCTTGATTACTGTAGCTTTGTAGTATAATCTGAAGTAAGGGAGCCTGATTCCGCCAGCTCCATTTTTCTTTCTCAAGATTGCTTTCGCTATTCAGGGTCTTTTGTGTTTCCATACAAATTGTGAAACATTTTGTTCTAGCTCTGTGAAAAATGCCAGGGATAGTTTGATAGGGATTGCATTGAATGTGCAGATTGCTTTGGGTAGTAGAGTCATTTTCACAATGTTGATTTTTCCAATCCAAGAACATGGTATATCTCTCCATCTATTTGTATCATCTTTAATTGGTTTCATCAGTGTCTTGTAATTTTCTGCATACAGGTCTTTTGTCTCCTTAGGTAGGTTTATTCCTAGATATTTTATTATTTTGTTACAATGGTAAATGGGAGGGTTTCCTTGTATCACTTTCAGATTTTTCATCATTAGTGTATAGAAATGCTAGAGATTTCTGTGCATTAATTTTGTACCCTACTACTTTACCAAATTCATTGATTAGCTCTAGCAGTTTTCTGGTAGCATCTTTAGGATTCTCTATGTATAGTATCATGTAATCTGCAAACAGTGACAGCTTTACTTGTTATTTTCCGATTTGGATTCCTTTTATTTCTTTTTCTTCAATGATTGCTGTGGCTAAAACTTCCAAAGCTATGTTGAATAATAGAGGTGAGAGTGGGCAACCTTGTCTTTTTCCTGATGTTAGTGGAAATGGTTGCAGTTTTTCACTATTGAGGACGATGTTGGCTGTGGGTTTTTCATATATGGCCTTTATTATGTTGTGGAAAGTTCCCTCTATGCCTACTTTCTGGAGGGTTTTTATCATAAATTGGTGCTGAATTTTGTCGAACGCTTTTTCTGCATCTCTTGAGATGATCATATGGGTTTTCTAGTTCAATTTGTTAATATGGTGTATCACATTGATTGATATGCATATATTGAAGAATCCTTGCATTACTGGGATAAATCCCACTTGATCATGGCGTATGATCCTTTTATGTACTGTTGGATTCTGTTTGCCTTTTTTTTTTTTTGCGGTACGCAGACCTCTCACTGTTTTGGACTCTCCCATTGTGGAGCACAGGCTCCGGACGCCCAGGCTCAGTGGACACGGCTCATGGGCCCAGCCGCTCCACAGCATGTGGGATCTTCCCAGACCAGGGCATGAACCCGTGTCCGCTGCATTGGCAGGCAGACTCTCAACCTCTGCACCACCAGGGAAGCTCTGTTTGCTAGTATTTTGTTGAGGATTTTTGCCTCTATTTTCATCAGCGATATTAGCCTGTAGTTTTCTTTCTTTGTGACATGTTCGTCTGGTTTTGGTATCAGGGTGATGATGGCCTCGTAGAATGAGTTTGGGAGTTTTCCTCCCTCTGCTATATTGTGGAAGAGTTTGACAAGGATAGGTGTTAACTCTTCTCTAGATGTTTCATAGAATTTGCCTGTGAATCCACCTGGTCCTGGGCTTTTGTTTGTTGGAAGATTTTTAATCACAGTTACAATTTCAGTGCTTGTGATTGGAATGTTCATATTTTCTATTTCTCCCTGGTTCAGTCTTGGAAGGTTGTGCATTTCTAAGAATTTGTCTATTTCTTCCAGGTTGTCCATTTTATTGGCATAGAGTTGCTTGTAGTAATCTCTCATGATCCTTTGTATTTCTGCAGTGTCAGTTGTTACTTCTCCTTTTTCATTTCTAATTCAATTGATTTGAGTCTTCTCCCTTTTTTTTTCTTGATGAGTCTGCCTAATGGTTTATCAATTTTGTTTATCTTCTCAAAGAATCAGCTTTAGGTTTTACGGATCTTTGCTATTGTTTCCTTCACCTCTTTTACATTTATTTCTCATCTGATCTTTATGTTTTCTTTCCTTCTGCTAACTTTGGGTTATTTTTGTTCTTCTTTCTCTAATTGCTTTAAGTGTAAGGTTAGGTTGTTGATTTGAGATGTTTCTTATTTCCCAAGGTAGGATTGTATTGCTATAAAGTTCCCTCTAAGAACTGCTTTTGCTGCATCCCATAGGTTTTGGGTCATCGTTTTTTCATTGTTATTTTTTTCTAGGTATTTTTTGATTCCCTCTTTGATTTCTTTAGTGATCTCTTGGTTATTAAGTAGTGTATTGTTTAGCTTCCATGTGTTAGTACTTTTTACAGATTTTTTCCTGTAATTGATATCTAGTCTCATAGTGTTGTGGTCGAATAAGATACCTGATATGATTTCAATTTTCTTAAATTTACCAAGGCTTGATTTGTGACCCAAGATATGATCTATCCTGGAGAATGTTCCATGAGCACTTGAGAAGAATGTGTATTCTGTTGTTTTTGGATGGAATATCCTATAAATATCAATTAAGTCCATATAGTTTAATGTATCATTTAAAGCTTGTGTTTCCTTATTTATTTTCATTTTGGATGATCTGTCCATTGGTGAAAATGGGGTGTTAAAGTCCACTACTATGAATGTGTTACTGTCCATTTCCCCTTTTTTGGCTGTTAGTATTTGCATTATGTATTGATGTGTTCCTCTGTTGATTGCATAAATATTTACAATTGTAATATCTTATTGATGGATCGATCCCTTGATCATTATGTAGTGTCCTATTGTCTCTTGTAACAGTCTTTATTTTAAAGTCTATTTTTTCTCATATGAGTATTTCTACTCCAGGTTTCTTTTGATTTCATTTGCATGGAATATCTTCTTCCATCTCCTCACTTTCATTCTGTATGTGTCTCCTGGTCTGAACTGGGTCTCTTGTAGACCGCATATATATGTGTCTTGTGTTTCTAACAATTCAGCCAATCTATGTCTTTAGGTTGCAACATTTAGTCCATTTACATTTAAGGTAATTATAGAGATATATGTTCGTATTACTATTTCCTCAATTGTTTTGGGTTTGCTCTTGCAGGTCTTTCCCTTCTCTTGGGTTTCTGCCTAGAGAAGTTCCTGTAGCATTTTTTGTAAAGCTGGTTTGGTGTTGCTGAATTGTCTTAGCTTTTGTTTGTCTGTAAAGCTTTCAATTTCTCCATCAAATCTGAACGAGATCCTTGTTGGGTAGAGTAATCTTGGTCGTAGGTTTTTCTCCTTCATCACTTTAAATATGTCCTGCCACTCCCTTCTAGCTTGCAGAGTTTCTGCTGAAAGATCAGCTGTTAACCTTATGGGGATTCCCTTGTGTTATATGTTTTTTTTCCCTTGCTGCTTTTAATATTTTTTTCTTTGTATTTATTTTTTAATATCTTTATTGGAGTATAATTGCTTTACAATGGTGTGTTAGTTACTGCTTTATAACAAAGTGAATCAGTTATACATATACATATGTTCTCATATCTCTTCCCTCTTGCATCTCCCTCCCTCCCACACTCCCTATCCCACCACTCTAGGTGGTCAAAAAGCACAGAGCTGATCTCCCTGTGCTATGCAGCTGCTTCCCATTAGCTATCTATTTTACATTTGGTAGTGTGTATATGTCCATGCCACTCTCTTGCTTTGTCACAGCTTACCCTTCCCCCTCCCCATATCCTCAAGTCCATTCTCTAGTAGATCTGTCTCTTTATTACTGTCTTAACCCTAGGTTTTTCATGACATTCTTTTTCTTAAATTCCACATATATGTGTTAGCATATGGTATTTGTCTTTCTCTTTCTGACTTACTTCACTCTGTATGACAGACTCTAGTTGCATCCACCTCATTACAAATTGCTCAATTTCATTTCTTGTTATGGCTGAGTAATATTCCATTGTATATATGTGTCACATCTTCTTTATCCACTCTTCCGATGATGGACACTTAGGTTGTTTCCATGTCATGGCTATTGTAAATAGAGCTGCAATGAACATTTTGGTACATGACTCTCTTTCAAGTATGGTTTTCTCTGGGTATATGCCCAGTAGCAGGATTGCTGGTCATATAGTAGTTCTATTTGTAGTTTTTTAAGGAACCTCCATACTGTTCTCCATAGTGGTTGTACCAATTCACAGTTCCACCAGCAGTTCAAGAGTGTTCCATTTTCTCCACACCCTCTCCAGCATTTATTGTTTTTAGATTTTTTGTTGATGGCCATTCTGACCAGTGTGAGATGATATCTCATTGTAGTTTTGATATGCATTTCTCTAAAGATTAATGATGTTGAGCATTATTTCATGTGTTTCTTGGCAGTCTGTATATCTTCTCTGGAGAAATGTCTATTTAGGTCTTCTGCCCATTTTTGGATTGGGTTGTTTGTTTTTCTTTATTAATGAGCTGCATGAGCTGTTTATAAATTTTGGAGATTAATCCTTTGTCAGTTGCTTCATTGGCAAATATTTTCTCCCATTCTGAGGGTTGTCTTTTGGTCTTGTTTATGGTTTCCTTTGCTGTGTAATAGTTTTGAAGTTTCATTAGGTCCCATTCATTTATTTTTGTTTTTATTTCCATTTATCTAAGAGGTGGGTCAAAAAGGATCTTTCTGTGATTTATGTCATAGAGTATTCTGCCTATGTTTTCCTCTAAGAGTTTGATAGTTTCTGGCCTTACAATTAGGTCTTTAATCCAATTTGAGCTTATTTTTGTGTATGGTGTTAGGGAGTGATCTAACCTCATACTTTAACATGTACCTGTCCAGTTTTCGGAGCACCACTTATTGAAGAGGCTGTCCTTTCTCCACTGTACATTCCTGCCTCCTTTATCAAAGATAAGGTGACCATATGTGCGTGGGTGTATCTCTGGGCTTTCTCTCCTGTTGCATTGATATATATTTCTGTTTTTGTACCAGTACCATACTGTCTTGATTACTGTAGCTTTGTAGTATAGTCTGAAGTCAGGGAGCCTTCCTCCAGCTCCGAAAGTTTGCTTTGGCTATGCAGGGTCTTTTGTGTTTCCATATGAAATTTTTTTTTCTAGTTCTGTGAAAAATGCCAGTGGTAGTTTGATAGGGATTGCATTGAATCTGTAGATTGCTGTGGGTAGTAGAGTCATTTTCACAATGTTGATTCTTCCAATCCAAGAACATGGTATATCTCTCCATCTATTTGTATCATCTTTAATTTCTTTCATCAGTGTCTTATAATTTCTGCATACAGGTCTTTTGTCTCCCTAGGTAGGTTTATTCCTAGATATTTTATTCTTTTTGTTGAAATGGTAAATGAGAGTGTTTTCTTGATTTCACTTTCAGATTTTTCATCATTAGTGTATAGGAATGCCAGAGATTTCTGTGCATTAATTTTGTATCTTGCTACTTTACCAAATTCATTGATTAGCTCTAGTAGTTTTCTGGTAGCATCTTTAGGATTCTCTATGTAGAGTATCATGTCATCTGCAAACAGTGACAGTTTTACTTCTTCTTTTCCAATTTGGATTCCTATTATTTCCTTTTCTTCTCTGATTGCTTCGGCTAAAACTTCCAAAACTATGTTGAATAAGAGTGGTGAGAGTGGGCAACCTTGTCTTGTTCCTGATCTTAGTGGAAATCCTTTCAGTTTTTCACCACTGAGGATGTCTGTGGGTTGGCTGTGATGTTGGCTGTGGGTTCATCATATATGGCCTCTATTATGTTGAGGAAAGTTCCCCTCTGCCTACTTTCTTCAGGGATTTTATCAAAATGGGTGTTGAATTTTGTCAAAAGCTTTCTCTGCATCTATTGAGATGATCATATGTTTTTTCTCCTTCAAATTGTTAATATGGTGTATTACGCTGATTGATTTGCATATATTGAAGAATCTTTGCATTCCTGGAATAAACCCCACTTGTTCATGGTGTATGTTCCTTTTAATGTGTTGTTGGACTCTGTTTGCTAGTATTTTGTTGAGGATTTTTGCATCTATGTCTATTTGTCATATTGGCATTTAGTTTTCTTTCTGACATCCTTGTCTCGTTTTGGTACCAGGGTGATGGTGGCCTTGTAGAATGAGTTTGGGAGTGTTCTTCCCTCTGCTATATTTTGGGAGAGTTTGACAAGGATAGGTGTTAGCTCTTCTCTAAATGTTTGATAGAATTCGCCTGTGAAGCCATCTGGTCCTGGGCTTTTGTTTGTTGGAATATTTTTATTCACAGTCTCAAATTCAGTGCTTGTGATTGGACTGTTAATATTTTCTATTTCATCCTGATTCAGTCTTGGCAAATTGTGCATTTCTTAAATTTGTCCATTTCTTCTAGGTTGTCCATTTTATTTGCGTAGAGTTTCTTGTAGTAACCTCTCATGATCTTTTGTATTTCTGCAGTGTCAGTTGTTACTTCTCCTTTTTCATTTCTAATTCTATTGATTTGAGTCTTCTCCCTTTTTTTCTTGATGAGTCTGCCTAATGTTTTATCAATTTTGTTTATCTTCTCAAAGAACCAGCTTTGAGTTTTATTGATCTTTGCTATCGTTTCCTTCATTTCTTTTTCATTTATTTCTGATCTGATTTTTATGATTTCTTTCCTTCTGCTTACTTTGGGGTTTTTTGTTCTTCTTTCTCTAATTGCTTTAGGTGCAAGGTTACATTGTTTATTTGAGATGTTTCCTGTTTCTTAAGGTAGGATAGTATTGCTATAAACTTCCATCTTAGAAATGCTTTTGCTGCATTCCATAGCTTTTGGGTCATCATGTCTCCATTGTCATTTGTTTCTCGTATTTTTTTATTTCCTCTTCGATTTCTTCAGTGATCACTTCGTTATTAAGTAGTGTAATGTTTAGCCTCCATGTGTTTGTATTTTTAACAGATCTTTTCCTGTAATTAATATGTAGTCTTATATTGTTGTGGTCGGAAAATATACTTGATAAAATTTCAATTTTCTTCAGTTTACCAAGGCTTGATTTGTGACCCAGGATATGATCTATACTGGAGAATGTTCCATGAGCACTTGAGAAGAATTTGTATTCTGTTGTTTTTGGATGGAATGTCCTATAATTATCAATTAAGTCCATCCTGTTTAATGTATCATTTAAAGCTTATGTTTCCTTATTTATTTTCACTTTGCATGATGTGTCCATTGGTGAAAGTGGGGTGTTAAAGTATCCTACTATGAATGTGTTACTGTCCATTTCCTCTTTTATGGCTGTTAGTATTTGCCTTATGTATTGAGGTGCTCCTATGTTGGGTGCATAAATATTTACAATAGTTATGGCTGCTTCTTGAATCGATCCCTTGATGACTATGTAGTGTCCTTCTTTGTCTCTTCTAATAGTGTTTATTTTAAAGTGTGTTTTGTCTGATATGAGAATTGCTACTCCAGGCTTCATTTGGTTTCCATTTGCATGGAATATCGTTTTCCATCCCCGTACTTTCAGTCTGTATGTGTCTCTAGGTATGAAGTGGGTCTCTTGTAGACAGCATGTATATGGGTCTTTTGTTTGTATCCATGCAGCCAATCTGTGTCTTTTGGTGGGAGCATTTAGTCCATTTACATTTAAGGTAGTTATCGAAATGTATGTTCCTATTCCCATTTTCTTAATTGTTTTGTGTTCGTTATTGTAGGTTTTTATCCTTCTCTTGTGTTTCTTGCCTTGAGAAGTTCCTTTAGCATTTGTTGTAAAGCTGGTTTGCTGGTGCTGAACTCTCTCAGCTTTTGCTTGTCTGTAAAGGTTTTAATTTCTCCATCAAATCTGAATGAGATCCTTGCTGGGTAGAGTAATCTTGGTTGCAGTTTTTTCTCCTTCATCACTTTAAATATGTCCTGCCAGTCCCTTCTGGCTTGCAGAGTTTCTGCTGAAACATCAGCTGTTAACCTTATGGGGATTCTGTTGTGTGTTATTTGTTGTTTTTCCCTTGCTGCTTTTAATATATTTTCTTTGTATTTAATTTTTGAAAGCTTGTTTAATATGTGTCTTGGCATGTTTCTCCTTGGATTTATCATGTATGGGACTCTCTGTTCTTCCTGGACTTGATTAACTATTTCCTTTCCCATATTAGGGAAGTTTTCAACAATTATTTCTTCAAGTATTTTCTCATTCCCTTTCTTTTTCACTTCTTCTTCTGGGACCCCTATAATTCGAATGTTGGTGCATTTAATGTTGTCCCAGAGGTCTCTGAGACTGTCCTCAGTTCTTTTCATTCTTTTTTCTTTATTCTGCTCTGCAGTAGTTATTTCCAATATTTTATCTTCCAGGTCACCTATCCCTTCTTCTGCCTCAGTTATTCTGCTCTTGATCCCTTCTAGAGAATTTTTAATTTCATTTATTTTGTTGTTCATCACTGTTTATTTGCTGTTTAGTTCTTCTAGGTCCTTGTTAAACGTTTCTTCTATTTTCTCTATTCCATTTCCAAGATTTTGGATCATCTTTACTCTCATTATTCTGAATTCTTTTTCAGATAGACTGCCTGTTTCCTCTTCATTTGTTAGGTCTGGTGGGTTTTTATCTTGCTCCTTCATCTGCTGTGTGTTTTTCTGTCTTCTCATTTTGCTTAACTTACTGTGTTAGGGGTCTCCTTTATGCAGGCTGCAGGTTTGTAGTTCCCTTTGGTTTTGGTGTCTTTCCCCAGTGGCTAAGGTTGGTTCAGTGGGTTGTGTAGGCTTCCTGGTGGAGGGGACTAGTGCCTGTGTTCTGGTGTATGAGCCTGGATCTTGCTGTTCTGGTGGGCAGGTCCACGTCTGGTGGTGTGTTTTGGAGCATCTGTGGCCTTATGATTTTAGGCAGCCTCTCTGCTAATGGATGGGGTTTTGTTCCTGTCTTGCTAGTTGTTTGGCATAGGGTGTCCAGCACTGTAGCTTGCTGGTCGTTGAGTGAAGCTGGGTCTTGGCGTTGAGATGGAGATCTCTGGGAGATTTTCGCTGTTTGATATTACGTGGAGCTGGGAGGTCTCTTGTGGACCAGTGTCATGAACTTTGCTCTCACACCTCAGAGGCACAGCCCTGACTCCTGGCTGGAGCATCAAGAGCCTTTCATCCACATGGCTCAGAATAAAAGGGAGAATAAATATAAAGAAAGAAAGAAGATAAAAATAAAATAAAGATATTAAAATAAAAAATAAATATTAAGAAAAAAAATTTTTTAAGTTAAAGGAAAATAGAAAATGGATAGACAGAACCCTAGGACAAATGGTAAAAGTAAAGCTATAGAGACAAAATCACACACAGAAACATACACATACACACTGAAAAAAAGAGAAAAAGGGGAAAAAAAATATCTTTGCTCCCAAAGTTCACATCCTCAATTTCGGATGGTTCGTTGTTTATTCAGGTATTCCACAGATGCAGGGTACATCAAGTTGATTGTGGAGATTTAATCCTCTGCTCCTGAGGCTGCTGGGAGATATTTCCCTTTCTCTTCTTTGTTAGCACAGCTCCCGGGGTTCAGCTTTGGATTTGGACCCGCCTCTCCATGTAGGTCACCTGAGCACGTCTGTTCTTCGCTCAGATAGGACAGGGTTAAAGGAGCAGCTGATTCGGGGGCTCTGGCTCACTCAGGCCGGGAGGCGGAGGGATATGGCATGCGTGGTGAGCCTGTGGCAGCAGAGACTGGCCTGACGTTGCAACATTGTGGAGCATGCTGTGTGTTCTTCTGGGGAAGTTTTCCCTGGATTACGGGACCCTGGCAGTGGCGAGCTACACAGGCTTCCAGAAGGGGAGGTGTGGATAGTGACCTTTGCTTGCACACAGGCTTCTTGGTGGCGGCAGTAGCAGCCTTAGTGTCTCATGCCCGTCTCTGGGGTCCTCGCTGATAGCCGTGGCTCACACCCGTCTCTGGAGCTCCTTTAAGCAGCACTCTTAATCCTCTCTCCTCGCACACCAGGAAACAAAGAGGCATGAAAATGTCTCTTGCCTCTTCGGCAGCTCCAGACTTTTTCTTGGACTCCCTCCCGGCTAGCTATAGTGCACTAGTCCCTTCAGGCTGTGTTCACGCAGCCAACCCCAGTCCTTTCCCTGGGATCCGACCGAAGCTCGAGCCTCAGCTCCCAGCCCGAGCCCGTCCCGGCGGGTGAGCAGACAAGCCTCTCGGGCTGGTGAGTGCTGGTCGGCCCCGATCCTCTGTGCGGGGATCTCTCCGCTTTGCCCTCCGCACACCTGTGGCTGCGCTCTCCTCTGGGGCTCCGAAGCTCCCCTCTCCGCCACCCGTAGTCTCCACCTGTGAAGGGGCTTCTAGTGTGTGGAAGCCTTTCCTCCTTCACAACTCCCTCCCACTGGTGCAGGTCCCATCCATATTCTTTTGTCTCCGTTTTTTCATTTTTCTTTTGCCCTACCCAGGTACGTGGGGGAGTTTCTTGCCTTTTGGGAGGTCTGAAGTCTTCTGCCAGCATTCAGTAGGTGTTCTGTAGGAGGTTTGCACATGTAGATGTATTTCTGATGTATTTGTGGAGAGGAAGCTGATCTCCTCGTCTTACTCCTCTGCCATCTTGAAGCTGCCTCTTTCATTAATATCTTATGGTTTTCCGAGTACAGGTGTTTTGTCTCCTTAGGTAGATTTATTTCTAGGTATTTTATTCTTTTTGATGCAATAGTAAATGGGATTGCTTCCTTAATTTCTCTTTCTGATCTTTCATTGTTCGCATATAGGAATGCAAGAAATTTCTGTGCATTAATTTTGTATCCTGCAACTTTACCAAATTCATTGATAAGCTTCAGTAGTTTTCTGGTAGCATCTTTAAGATTCTTTATGTATAGTATCATGTCACCTGCAAACAGTGACTTTTATGTCTTCTTTTCCAATTTTGATTCCTTTTATTTCTTTTCTTCTCTGATTGCTTGTGGCTAGGACTTCCAAAACTATGTTGAATAAATATAGTGCGAGTGGACATCCTTGTCTTGTTCCTGATCTTAGAGGAAATGCTTTCAGTGTTTCACCATTTAGAATGATATTAGCTGTGGGTTGTCATATATGGCCTTATTATGTTGAGGTAGGTTCAGTTTGATCCAAATTCAGATACTCTTCCTTCCCATTCAGCCCTTGCAAAGTGATTGAATACATAAGTAAATAGATTACTCCCCAACTGAACTTAATTTTTGCATATTTGTGGTAGTGTTTTTATTTTTACAAGGAATCCGAGCTTTTGCAGGTGTTAACTCTTTATCCACAGACTTACTGTATAGTGATAACTAACACTTAGGTAGCACTGCGTGAATCAGTCGCTGCTCTAAGTACTTTACAAATATTAGGATATTTAATCCTCATAGCACACCATGAGCATACTGTTATTATCCCCATTTTAGAAATGAGAAAACTGAAGAGCAAGAGATTAATTTACACGACCAAAGTTCAAGCATTTCAGTTGTCAATGTTGTTGCAGGCTGGATTCTCCAGAAAGCAGATCCAGAGATGAAGTTTAGCATGCAGAAAGTTCAATAAGAAGTGCTCTCAGAAAAACACCTGTAGAAAGCAAGAGAAGAAAGGAGCATTGGGCAGAAAGACAACCTGGACCAAATGCAGACATAGCACCAGGGGGAGCTCTGAAGCTTAAGTGGCCTTCAGAGTGCTTCCAAGTAGGGTCAGGGGGCCAAGACCTCTACATTGACCAGTCATCGGATAAAGGCTGCCCTTGGAAAAGCGGGCATGACTCTGGTGAAGCAGCTCTCTGCAGCCAACAGCATTTTCCAGAGAAGGACAGTATCCTCAGCCACTGGAAGAGTAAGCATCTTGGTCCTGAAGGGGTAACTGGGAAGCTCATGCAGCATCCATTATATAACCTGCCTATGAATCATTCAAGGATCTTAAAATGCAGATTCTGATTCAGTGTGTCTGGGCTGGGGCTGAGAGTCTGCATTTCTAACAAGGTCCCAGTTGATGCCAGTGCTGCTGGTTTGTGATAATAAGGTCCTGGTCATGCAGCTCCAATGCTGCAAAGTTAGGAATAGAACCTAGGCTGTCTGGTTATGAATCTGTGGTCTTACCACTTTGCGGCACTGCTGCTTAAAGAAATTTCTCTACCAAAATTTTAATTCTAAGGAATTAACTTGATATACCACTTGATATACCAGCCAGACTGACTAGCTTTAGAGCTTTTCAGGTCTCCTGGCTGACAGGAGACACACTCGTGTCTCTAGTTGACATGCTATCCCCAGCATTTGTTAATTGCTTTTTATCATTGCTGACTTTCCTAGTGACATTTCATCCAGGAAATTCTCTTCAGCTAGCCTGACAGTTTTTCTCCCCTGACCTTTAAGCAAGTGTATCAAATATGAGAATGACACTAGCTACTTGGTATTCATAATTTGTGGCACATAATGGCTATTTCTTAAATCAGAAAATTACCATTTTTCTATTTAAAATGTTTATTATATGCTTAGATATGCATTTATTATGTGTTATAGTCATTTTTTCCCCCAAAGGAGCCTATCTTTAATTTCATAATGAGAACCAGTAAGAGAATTGGATTTGACATCCAGGTTCATTTATACTCAATTTTTTAGAACCACCTCTATTATATAAAGTCAAACCTACACTAAGAATTTCCCAGGTTACAATATCTTGTTAATTATATGATGATATTTTTCTCACCATGTACTCCCCACAAGCACAAAGGGAAGAAGATAAAATGTTATGCAATTTTATAACGTTCACACAAAGGACAAATGTGAGAATCAGTAACATACGTGTGTCAACCCTTAGCTTGTTTTAAATTCCTATATAAAACCATGATTTAATTATTTTATTTTTCATCTTTTAAAAAGAAGTATGTGATAAGAAATATATATATAATCCTGCATAGAAATTGGATAGCAGAGACATGGAAAAAAGAAGTGACCTGCTTGAAATTATTTATTGGCTTATAGGAAATAAAGTCTTGAACTGGGGAACACTGTGGTTAAGAAACCTCTTCTAGCTCAGTCTGTTCCCTAGGCAACAAAAATCTGTGTTAAAAAAGAAACAAACGAAAAAAAAAAAACCTTTAGAGTAGTAAAGCTTTCAGAGTTATTCTTCATTCAGAAGATTCACAATGGAAAATCATTTGTTTGAATACTGCAGTTAAAAATGGCGACTCTAACAATTTGGGTCAGCAGATAGAGTAGTTATGCTTCTAGAGTGATGGTTCTCAAAGTGTAGTCCCTGGACTACATGGGCATCACTTGGGAACTTGTTAGTAATGTGAATTCTTTGTCCCCATCCTAGAGCTACTGAATCAGAAACTGGGGGAGGGGAAGGAAGACGGGGGAGCAATCTGTTTCAAAAGCCCTCCAAGTTGTCCTGAAGTCACAAAAGTTTAACTACTGTGGTTAGGAAACACTTTAAATCTGTTTAGAACTGCTTCTGTTCCAGAACGTTTTTCTACACACATATAGACACATATGTAGTAATAGACACAAAATCTTTAAAACATTAGTTTGAAGAAACTCTTACTAAAACAATTGTATCAGAAGCAAATTCCTTACTCAAGAGGATTGGAATAGAAGAGTCTCTAAATTTCCCTTTAGTGCCTTTTTCTAGTGCTTTTTTCTTGCCTAAAGTTGCAAGTGGCACAGGCAGCCTCAGTAGTAAAGGTGCCTCCCATAGAATTTAATTTCAAGCAATATCTGGAAGACCAGTCAGCAGCAGGAGACGTCTTTCAGGAGGAAAAAGACGTTTTTATTCTTTAAATAGAGAGGAAAATGACTCCCATCAGATTGTGGAAAGCAATCTTCCTGTTAAGGCAGAGCTGCAGTTAGCAGTGCTCACTCCTCCCTCCCTGCTACTTGGAGAGAAGGTCAGGGGAGATAGGAATAGTGAACAAGAGAGGAGATACTGTATTTTGTTCCTGGATTTTCTTCCTTTTGCTGGTTGATATTGGGAAGATAGGATCAGTAACCACTGGTTGAGAAGAAAAGACTTATTTTCAAAACTATAGAAGAGCTAATCTAGAGTATTTGTCACCAATAGCTTAGAGAGGAGTTGAAAAATCTTGATAGCATACTTATCCCAAATCTTACAACTATCTATCCCAGCCTTAGACACAACTAAGTAGGTTAAAAAAGAAAAAAAAGTATATCTAATATGATCTGGAGACAAGAACAAATTTGGATTAAGCTTTAATTTATTTATTAACGCAATGTAGCAAGAGCTATATGGGTTTTTAAAAAATTGTTTTCCTAATAACATTTACTGAGTGTCTATTAAGCACTGAATAATTTTGCTAAGAACAATCATGTGCAAATCTCTGCGTGGATATGTGTTTTTATTTCTCTTTGGAAGATACCTAACAGTAGAATTGCTGGGTCATGTAGTAAATTCATAGTTAACTTTTTAAGATACTGCCAAACTATTTACCAAAGTGGCTCATCATTTTACATTCCCACCAGCAATATATGATGGCTAAGTTTCCCCACATCTTCACCATTTGTTATTGTCTGTCTTTGTTATTATAGTCGTTCTAGAGGGTGTGAACTAGAGGGTGTAATGTCATTGTGGTTTAAATTTACATTTCCCTAATGACTAATGATGACTATCTTTTTATGTGCTTATTAGCCATCGGTATATCTTCTTTGGTGAAATGCCTATTTAAATCATTTGCCCATTTTTTAATAGGTCATTTGTGTTCTTATTATTGAGGTGTAAGAGTTCTTTGTATATTATAAGCTGACATAATTTATGTTAGTCCTAAACCAGTCTCAGTGAATTTTGGAAAGACAATATATGGTACCTCAAACTCTGTACACCACAAAAATATTGAAACCACACCATATTATTTCTATGATGATGAGCAGATTCAGTAGATTGATGTGTAAGATATCTGCAAACACCATATCTTCTCTTTTCTGTGAGGTCTTATTCCTCATACCTGGAATCAGTGAACACAGCCTGCCTTTGAAAAGAAGCCCATTATTAGCATATTGTGGTGGTTTTAAAGCATGGTATCAAAGTCTTTGACATTCCTCCCATCAAGAGCTGGGATCCATATCTCTTCCCCTTGATCTGTGCTGGCTTATAAGTGCTTTGATGAATAGGGTACAGTGGAAGTGATGCTCTGTGACTTCCAAGCCTAGGTTGTAAAAGGCCGTACATGTTCTGCCTCATTAACAAATACTTGCTCTTGAATCCCTGAACTGCCATGTAAAATGTTTGTCTATTCTGAGGCTGCTATGCTGTTAGGAGGCCAAGCCATGGGAAGAGGTCGTGTGTAGGCATTCCAATTGACGATCTCAACCAAGGTACCATGTATGAGAGTGAAGAAGTTTCCAGGTCTTTCCAAGCCTCCAGCCATTCAAATATTCTCAGATGAGGTCCAATACTTCATGGAACATGAAAAAGAGACTGATCATTCCTGCTGAGCCAAGTCTGAATTCCTCACCCACAGAATCTATGATATAACAACACGATTGTTTTTTTGTGCCACTACTTGGAAGCTCATTGTTCATTCAGTGCTCTAGTGACTACAAGGGACAGAAACCCCTCAAGATTACTCAAATAAGGTGAAGTTTATAGTAAGAAACTGCAGTCACACTCCACCTCTCAGGGAGCTCTTCCTGCTCTCATCTGCACACCTGCTCCTCTTCCCTCTCATGGCAGATAGGATTCCTTGGTGTACTTGTCAGTCATGTATGACTCCACGGCTTCCCCATCATGGCCCATCTACATCATCACTTTCCAGTTTTATGTCCCACTGAAAATTAATGGTCAATTTGATGTCTCAGTTCAAATTCTCACGTGAGAGAATCTAGAATAGTCTAGCTTATTTATTTGAACTTGGTCTTAAAGGGCGAGTGGGATTTATTAATTTTTCAGGCAAAGGCAATAACTCAGGGCACAGAAGTAGCTGGCATAATGAGGAAATGGCAAGTACTTTCATGGGATTAGGTTGCCAGAGAGCTTGGAGACATGAGGCCAGAAAGTTAAGATTACATACGTGGAATGCCCCTTTCCATTGTAATCCTATTCAGGGGAGGAGTAGACTTTGAGTCAATGATCTCTTCTGATCTGACTGCATTGATGAGGGCATGTGAGCCAGAGAATGTGGTCAGCCCTGAGGATACAGGAATGTCACTTCCTGTTTTGCTCCATCACAAAAGCATGTTTGTTCCTTCTTGGTACTCACTATATCTTGTAATTATTTAATTTTTTTGTTTGCTCATTTATTTCCTGGCTACACTACTTGATTATAAGCTCCACGAAGACTGGGATCAAGTGTGCCTTGCTTATTATTTTGTCCGCAGTCTTACTATGATTGAATAAATGAATGTATGATGAGACAGATACAGCCTTGCCCTCAAACAGCTCATTGTGTGGTAGATATGTGATTACATTACAACATAACAAGTGGTTTAATAGCTGAATATTGAACGAGCTGTAGGATACAGAAGAGAGAGAAAGTAATTCTGCCCCAGGGGAGTCAGAGAAGGTGTCACTGAGAAGAGGCTATTTTAGATGGTGGCTGCAGGATAAGTAGGAGTTTAGAAAGTAGACAGGAGTATTGTGGGCTGACATTCAAGACAGAAAATTTTGTATGGCTGTATGATAGAATGTGGCATGTGAGAGTAGTTGACATGATTGGGGCACAAGGGATAGGAGAAAGGTTAGCTTGAGATGAGGCTGGAAAAGCATACTGGGACCAGAGTGTGAAGGGCCTGGGATGCCATGCCATGGGTTTGAACCTTGCTCACATTGACTGGGGGGGGGTCTACTTGAGTGGAGAGTAATGTCATTAGGTTGTAGAAGTATGACACTGGTGGTCAGTAGGAGGGGCAGAGGGGGTGTCTAACTGGTCTGGATTGCAGTCATCCAGGCAAGAAATGATGAGGTCCTGGACAAAATCAAAACCCTGGGAGTCAGAAGAAAGGAACAGATTTGGAAGATATTTAGAAATAAAAATCAATGAGACCTGGTAAATGATAAAAAATGATGAATTTGTGTGAGGGCAGAGTGAGGATTTATTTTATATAAGTTATTATGTGCCACATAAGTAGTATTTTTAAATACTGTTCTAAGTCCTTTATAGGCATTAATGCATTTAATCTTAGAAGCCTTGTTAGGTAGATACAATTATTAGTCCAATTTTACAGCTGCGGAAGTCTAGGTACAAAGATATTAAGTAACTTGTGCACCATCACACAGTTATGAAGTGATAGAGCCAAGATTTGAACCCGGAAATCCTGGCTCCATGTCCATGCCTCTGAACACTAAATGAGCAACCTCACAGTTGCCAAGGCTCTGAGGACAAGGTATCTGTGAGCAATGCAAAGCATATAAAAAGAGGAAGTTTGGTTCCTGGAAACCTTGAATGATTTTGTTTTTCTTTTGTCTTCCAAACACTAACCAAATACACCCCTCTTTCCAATATTAAGGATTTCAATGACTTTTTGAATGGAATCAACAGAGCTGAAAAGAGAGACCACTGGTTATGAACAGATGCCAAAGGGCAGAGCTGGAGCCTGATTTCCAGAGCTCCATGGTGAATGGTGGTGGGTGGGTTCCACAGAAGGGACTCTGCCTCTAAGGGAAGACCCAGTCATGTTTGTGATTATGGGACTTCTGATAGTGACCAGAGCTTGTAAATACCATCATCTTTGCTTGCTTGCCAGAAACCTACAAAGTATATACAGTGGGTTGCTCTTTTCCTGTAATTCTTAGGAAAAGCTTGTTATATGAAACACAATGTAGCTCATGCACTTTGATAAATCTAGAAGGTAAACCAAATGGACATGGAGCCAGCTTCCAAACCCACATGCTATTAGGAGGGAAAAGACCACTTTCTAGGGAATAACCTAAAAATGACTTTCCCAGTCTTTCATCTACATAATTCCCTTAAAATCTGGCCTAATTTCCTGAAACCAGGAGTAGGGGATGTGGCCCTGGCCCACGGGATTGGAAGCAATGCCATCAGGAAGTACAACAGTTAAGGGAAATGGTTCTGAGACTTACTTGAGTGGTGGCAAGCAAGTAATTATTGGAGAAATATTTGAGTCCTTACTGTGTCATTAGTGTCCCACTGATAGACTCTGAATCTTAATGCAGCCTCTGTTCTGGGATGTGGGCAAAATATTTCTGTGAATAGAAGTTATCTACTAACACTTCTAGGAACTACTAATAGGATCACTGCTTGTGTTGGGTGATTTTAAATGGAAATTCCTAGTTATACAAATATAAATGCATTGGTTAAAAATTACAGTTTGTTAATGAGAGTAAAGCAACATTTGGCAAAGTGTTGTTGATATGCAGGTGAGAAGTTGAGCAGCAGCTACAATGTCCTCTCTGTTGGAGTCATTTTAGTCTCCATTCTGTTGGAGAGGGCTGACTTGACTTGTAAAACCTTAATTTACTGATATCATTGACAAAAGTATTTCACCCATATTTTTTCTAATGCCTGCTAATTTTCATGCTCGATGTAATTGAGAAATGACTACATTTTTTCATGTAAAACTTGTTTTGTATAGTAAGTCCCCTACATATGAGCGAGTTCTGTTCCAAGAGCGTGTTCATAAGTCCAATTTGTTCATAAGTCCAACAAAGTTAGCCTAGGTACCCAACAAACACAATCAGCTATATAGCACTGTACTGTAATAGGTTTATAATACTTTTCACACAAACAATATATAAAAGACAAACAAACAAAAAGTAAAGAAAACGTTTATAATCTTACAGTACAGTACCTTGAAGTACAGTAGTACAGAAGTACAAAAGTACAGTAGTACAGTACAACAGCTGGCATACAGGGGCTGGAATCGAGTGAACAGGCAAGAAGAGTTACTGACTGGAGGAGGGAGAGGAGGTGGGAGATGGTAGAGCTGAAGGATCATCAGCAATAGGAGACAGAGGGCAAGCTGCAATTTCACTCACGCCTGACGTTGATGGAACGCACGTTCGCATCTTTGAAAGTTCACAACTTGAAAGTTCGTGTGTAGGGGACTTAATTGTAATGGAGAGGTATTGCCTTAGTGTCAAATTTTTCCTATGTGGATGTCAAAAGCAATACATGAAGTTAAGAAAGGAAAAATAAATATTAATTTTAAAAATTGTGATAACATACAGAGAATATAAAATTTATTATTTAAACCATTTTAAATATACATCGTGGCTATATTAAGTACACTGACATTGTTGTGTCACCATGACCACCATGTTCTCCAGAACTTTAATTTTCCAACATATAAACAACAATAACCATGTCATATGTATTATTAGCCATTCATTATATTCAAAGGGTCCTCAGGGAAAACTGTGAGTCACTCCCCAGTCTCCTTATGTTAGGAGGCCTCACCATTCTGGAATTCTGGCACAGAGTAGGCAGGTTGTAAATTTGAATAAATGAAGAGATGAATAAATTCTTATCAACATCTCCATCCCATCTCTTCTGGGAAAGTACGGATGGTGCCTACTGTTCAATTCTATTTGGTCCTAATGAAGGGCTCCTTGGTGTTCATAACTCATAGTGCTCTGGTAGAATCAGTTGTAGGTGACAAAATGTGTAGGACTCAGTCACCTACAAAGGATGTTCAACTTTAGGTCTCATGGTAACAATGGCCTTGAGCATTTGCTTATATATTCCCCTTGGTCTGTGGTCCATAGAAATAGAAATATCAGAAATATGGAGAGTGTATTTCTTCCTTGTCTGCCTGGGATTCTTGCTATTTTTTTTAGACTGGCCCAGCCTCATTTGTCCATAACTCTGGGTTTTGAAATTGGCCTTCTGTATTCCTTTGGGCAGTAGCTCAGCCTACCCATCTCTAGATGAATAAAGACGTGAGAATTCAATGAGAATAATCATCATCATATCATATTTTGAACACTCACTGTGTGCCAGGCTTTGCAATATGTGTCTTACATGTGTTATTTCAAATAATCTCACAAATCACCCTCTAAGATAAGGGTAAGGTTTCCATGTACAACTGCTGAGTGTCTGCCTGTGCTGTATATGCCATCTAACTTAATCCTTAAAGCCACTTTGTTATATGCTTCACTTCACTGAAGAAGAGACTGGGGTTCAAGGAGGTTAGAAATCCTTGCTGGTTACTTAACTCTATTGTGATAAAGCTGGGATTCAAATTCAGGCCAGTCTGACTCCTAAGTCTATGTTATTTCTCTCAACCCTCTTTAGATTGCCCCTTTGAGTCATCTGATTTTGATTCCTGCTTGTACAGCTGATCTTTTGCAGGCTTGTTTTTTGTTTTTATACAACGTGGCTCTTTCTTGCCATCCATTAATCATGACGATGGTGAATCAGATATTCAGAATCCTGGGTCTTTGGAGAGGATTTAAGAGATAATTTGCTTCTGGGAGAAACAGTCTTGTCAAATCTTATGGCTATTTTAAAAATGTATAATTACAAAAGGCTTTATATCAAGACTAGGTACTGGCCAAATGGACTCAAACATATGAATCGACCTTTATTAACACCATTTTAGATGAGATGGGGGATGTTGATAGTAAGGAAGGCTAATACCTCAAACTCTCCCTGATGTATTCTTTCACCTTAAATGAACAAAAGGAGACCAGATATGACATAGCTGTAGTTCTTTCATAACATTAAAAAATCAATATTCATTTTTAGTAACTGGTTTTTGCAAGTCTTTATATTTGAGGTTTTAATAGACTTTACCAAAATCATTCCATAAACTGTCCCTTTCCTGCCTTTCTCCTCTCATTACAAAAATAATGCATTTTCATTGTAGAAAAATTGTAAAGCATAGAAGAGCAAAGGAAGAAAATGAAAAATGCACCTTGGTTGACCTCCTTTCTTTTTTTTTTTAACATCTTTATTGGAGTAAAATTGCTTTACAATGGTGTGTTACTTTCTGCTTTATAACAAAGTGAATCAATTATACATATATATATGTTGCCATATCTCTAGCCTCTTGCATCTCCCTCCCTCCCACCCTCCATATCCCACCCCTCTAGGTGGTCACAAAGCACCGAGCTGATTTCCCTCTGCTATGCGGCTGCTTCCCACTTAGCTATCTATTTTATGTTTGGTAGTGTATATATGTTCATGCCACTCTCTCACTTTGTCGCAGCTTACCTTTCCCCCTCCCCATATCCTCAAGTCCATTCTCTAGTAGGTCTGTGTCTTTATTCCCATCTTTCCCATAGGTTCTTCATGAACTTTTTTTTTCTTAGATTCCATATATATGTGTTAGCATATAGTACCTGTTTTTCTCTTTCTGACTTACTTCACTCTGTATGATAGACTCTAGGTCTATCCACCTCATTACAAATAGCTCAATTTCATTTCTTTTTATGGCTGAGTAATATTCCATTGTATATATGTGCCACATCTTCTTTATCCATTCAACTAATGATGGGCACTTAGGTTGTTTCCATCTCCTGGCTATTGTAAATAGAGCTGCAATGAACATTTGGGTAAATGACTGTTTTTGAATTATGGTTTTCTCAGGGTATATGCCCAGTAGTGGGATTGCTGGGTTGTATGGTAGATCTACATTTTTTTTTTTTTTTTTTGCGGTATGTGGGCCTCTCACTGTTGTGGCCTCTCCCGTTGTGGAGCACAGGCTCTGGATGTGCAGGCTCAGTGGCCATGGCTCACGGGCCGAGCCGCTCCGTGGCATGTGGGATCTTCCTGGACTGGGGCATGAACCTGTGTCCCCTGCATCGGCAGGCGGACTCTCAACAACTGTGCCACCAGGGAAGCCCTATTTTTAGTTTTTTAAAGAACCTGCATACTGTTCTCCATAGTGGCTGTATCAATTTATATTCCGACCAACAGTGCAAGAGGGTTCCCTTTTCTCCACAGCCTCTCCAGCATTTATATTTTGTAGATTTTTTGATGATGGCCATTGTGACAAGTGTGAGACGATATCTCATTGTAGTTTTGATTTGCATTTCTCTAATGATTAATGATGTTGAGCATTCTTTCATGTGTTTGTTGGCACTCTGTATATTTTCTTTGGAGAAATGTCTCTTTAGGTCTTCTACCCATTTTTGGATTGGGTTGTTTGTTTCTTTGATATTGAGCTGCATGTGCTTCTTGTAAATTTTGGAGATTAATCCTTTGTTGGTTGCTTCATTTGAAAATATTTTCTCCTATTCTGAGGGTTGTCTTTTGGTCTTGTTTATGGTTTCCTTTGCTGTGCAAAAGCTTTGAAGTTTCATTAGGTCCCATTTGTTTATTTTTTGTTTTATTTCCATTTCTCTAAGAGGTGGGTCAAAAAGGACCTTGCTGTGATTTAACTCATAGAGTGTTCTGCCTATATTTTCCTCTAAGTGTTTGATAGTGTCTGGCCTTACATTGAGGTCTTTAATGCATTTTGAGCTTATTTTTGTGTATGGTGTTAGGGTGTGTTCTAATCTCATACTTTTACATATACCTGTCCAGTTTTCCCAGCACCACTTATTGAAGAGGCTGTCCTTTCTCCACTGTACATTCTTGCCACCTTTATCAAAGATAAGGTGACCATATGTGTGTGGGTTTATCTCTGGGCTTTCTATCCTGTTGCATAGATCTCTATTTCTGTTTTTGTGCCAATACCAAACTGTCTTGCTTACTGTAGCTCTGTAGTATAGTCTGAAGTCAGGGAGCATGATTCCTCCAGATCTGTTTTTCTTTATCAAGATTGCTGTGGCTATGCATGGTCTTTTGTGTTTCCATACAAATCGTAAAATATATGTCCTAGTTCTGTGCAAAATGCCAGTGGTAGATTGATGGTGATTGCATTGAATCTGTAGATTGCTTTGGGGAGTAGAGTCATTTTCACAATGTTGATTCTTCCAATCCAAGAACATGGTATATCTCTCCATCTGTTTGTATCATCTTTAATTTCTTTCATCAGTGTCATAATTTTCTGCATACAGGTCTTTTGTCTCCTTAGGTAGGTTTATTCCTAGATTTTTTATTCATTTTGTTGCAGTGATTAATGTGAGTGTTTTCTTGATTTCACTTTCAGAATTTTCAGCATTAGTGTAAGGAATGCCAGAGATTTCTGTGCATTAACTTTGTACCCTGCTACTTTACAAAATTCATTGATTAGCTCTAGAAGTTTTCTGGTAGCATCTTTAGGATTCTCTATATATGGTATCATGTCATCTGCAAACAGTGACAGCTTTACTTCTTCTTTCTGATTTGGATTCCTTTTATTTCCTTTTCTTCTCTGATTGCTGTGGTAAAACTTCCAAAACTATGTTGAATAATAGTGGTGAGAGTGGGCAACTTTGTCTTGTTCCTGAACTTAGTGGAAATGGTTTCAGTTTTTCACCATTGAGGGTGATGTTGGCTGTGGGTTTGTCATATATGGTCTTTATTATGTTGAGGAAAGTTCCCTCTATGCCTACTTTCTGCAGGGATTTTATCATAAATGGGTTTTGAATTTTGTCAAAAACTTTATCTGCATCAATTGAGATGACCATATGGTTCTTCTCTGTCAATTTATTAATATGTTGTATCACGTTGATTGATTTGCATATACTGAAGAATCCTTGCATTCCTGGGATAAACCCCACTTGATCATGGTATATGATCTTTTTAATGTGCTGTTGGATTCTGTTTGCTACTATTTTGTTGAGGACTTTTGCATCTATGCTCAGCAGCGATATTGGCCTGTAGTTTTCTTTCTTTGTGACATCTTTTTCTGGTTTTGGTATCAGAGTGATGGTGGCCTCATAGAATGAGTTAGGGAGTGTTCCTCCCTCTGCTATATTTTGGAAGAGTTTGAGAAGGATAGGTATTATCTCTTCTCTAAATGCTTGGTAGAATTCCCCTGTGAAGCCATCTGGTCCTGGGCTTTTGTTTGTTGGAAGCTTTTTAAAATTTTTATTTATTTATTTTTTTGCAATATGCGGGCCTCTTACTCTTGTGGCCCCTCCCGTTGCAGAGCACAAGCTCCGGATGCGCAAGCTCAGTGGCCATGGCTCACAGGCCTAGCCCCGCCGCGGCATGTAGGATCTTCCCAGACCCGGGCACGAACCCGTGTCCCCTGCATCAGCAGGCGGACTCTTAACCACTGCATCCCCAGGGAAGCCCTGTTGGAAGATTTAAAATCACAGTTTCACTTTCAGTACTTGTGACTGGAATGTTCATATTTTCTCTTTCTTCCTGGTTCAGTGTCGGAAGGTTGTGCATTTCTAAGAATTTGTCCATTTCTTCCAGTTTGTCCATTTTATTGGCATAGAGTTGCTTGTAGTAGTCTCTCATGATCCTTTTTATTTCTGCAGTGTCAGTTGTTACTTCTCCTTTTTCATTTCTAATTCTATGCATTTGAGTCTTCTCCCCCTTTTTTTTTTTTTGATGAGTCTGGCTAACGGTTTATCAATTTTGTTTATCTTCTCAAACAACCAGGTTTTAATTTTATTGATCTTTGCTATGATTTCCTTCATTTTTGATCTGTTTTTTATGATTTCTTTCCTTCTGCTAACTTTGGTGTGTTTTTGTTCTTGTTTCTCTAATTGCTTTAAATGTAAGGTTACATTGTTGATTTGAGATGTTTCTTGTTTCTTAAGGTAGGATTGTATTGCTATAAACTTCCCTCTTAGAACTGCTTTTGCTGCATCCCATAGGTTTTGGGTCATCGTGTCTTCATTGTCATTTGTTTCTAGGTATTTTTTGATTCCCTCTTTGATTTCTTTAGTGATCTGGTTATTAAGTAGTGTATTGTTTAGCCTCCATGTGTTAGTATTTTTTACAGATTTTTTCCTGTAATTGATATCTAGTCTCATAGCGTTGTGGTCGGAAAAGATACTTGATACGATTTCAATTTTCCTAAATTTACCAAGGCTTGATTTGTGACCCAAGATATGATCTATCCTGGAGAATGTTCCATGAGCACTTGAGAAGAATGTGTATTCTGTTGTTTTTGGATGGAATGTCCTATAAATATCAATTAACTCCATCTCGTTTAATGTATCATTTAAAGCTTGTGTTTCCTTATTTACTTTCATTTTGGATGATCTGTCCATTGGTTAAAGTGGGGTATTAAAGTCCCCTACTATGTTTGTGTTACTGTCGATTTCCCCTTTTATGGCTGTTAGTATTTGCCTTATGTATTGAGGTTCTCCTATGTTGAGTGCATAAATATTTACAATTTTTATATCTGCTTTTTGGATCAATCCCTTGATCATTATGTAGTGTCTTTGTCTCTTGTAATAGTCTTTATTTTAAACTCTAGTTTTTCTGATATCAGAATTGCTACTCCAGCTTTCTTTTGATTTCCATCTGCATGGAATATCTTTTTCCATCCGCTCACTTTCAGTCCGTATGTTTCCCCAGTTCTGAAGTGGGTACTTGTATACAGCATATATATGGGTCTTGTTTTTCTATCCATTCAGCCAGTCTATATCTTTAGGTTAGAGCATTTAATCCATTTACATTTAAGGTAATTATCGATATGTATGTTCCTATTCCCATTTTCTTAATTGTTTTGGGTTTGTTGTTGTAGGTCTTTCCTTCTCTTGTGTTTCCTGCCTAGAGAAGTTCCTTTAGCATTTGTTGTAAAGCTGGTTTGGTGGTGCTGAATCCTCTTAGCTTTTGCTTGTTTGTAAAGGTTTCAATTTTTCCATAAAATCTGAATGAGATCCTTGCTGGGTAGGGTAATTTTAGTTGTAGGATTTTCTCCTTCATCACTTTAAATATATCCTGTCAGTCCCTTCTGGCTTGCAGAGTTTCTACTGAAAGATCAGCTGTTAACCTTATGGGGATTCTGTTGTGTGTTATTTGTTGTTTTTTTCCCTTGCTGCTTTTAATATGTTTTATTTTTATTTAATTTTTGACAGTTTGATTAATATGTGCCTTGGCGTGTTTCTCCTTAGATTTATCCTGTATGGGACACTCTCTGCTTCCTGGACTTGATTAACTGGTTCCTTTCCCATATTAGGGAAATTTTCAACTATAATCTCTTGAAATATTTTCTCAGTCCCTTTGTTTTTCACTTCTTCTTCTGGAACCCCTTTAATTCGAATGTTGCTGTGTTTAATGTTGTCCCAGAAGTCTCTGAGACTGTCCTCCATTCTTTTCATCCTCTTTCTTCATTCTGCTCTGCCGTAGTTATTTCCACTATGTTATCTTCCAGGTCACTTATCCCTTCTTCTGCCTCAGTTATTCTGCTATTGATCCCTTCTAGAGAATTTTTCATTTCATTTATTGTGTTCTTCATCACTGTTTCTTTGCTATTTAGTTCTTCTAGATTGTTCTTAAACGTTTCTTTTATTTTCTCTATTCTATTTCCAAGATTTTGGATCATCTTTACTCTCATTATTCTGAATTCTTTTTCAGGTAGACTGCCTGTTTCCCTTTCATTTGTTAGGTCTGGTTGGTTTTTGCCTTACTCCTTCATCTGCTGTGTGTTTTTCTGTCTTCTCATTTTGCTTAAGTTACTGTGTTTGGGGTCTCCTTTTCACAGGCTGCAGGTTTGTAGTTCCCATTGGTTTTGGTTTCCATTCCCAGTGGCTAAGGTTGATTCAGTGCATTGCGTAGGCTTCCGTGTGGAGGGGACTAGTGCCTGTTTTCTGGTTGATGAGCCTGGATCTTGCTGTTCTGGTGGGCAAGTCCACGTCTGGTGGTGTGTTTTGGGGTGTCTGTGGCCTTATTATGATTTTAAGTAGGCTCTCTGCTAATGGATGGGGTTGTATTCCTGTCTTGTTAGTTGTTTACCATAGGGTGTCCTGCACTGTAGCTTGCTGGTCTTTGAGTGAAGCTGGGTCTTGGCATTGAGATGGAGATCTCTGGGAGATTTTCACTGTTTGATATTACATGGACCTGGGAGGTCTCTTGCGGACCAGTGTCCTGAACTTGGCTCTCCCACCTCAGAGGCACAGCTCTGATGCCTGGCTGGAGCAACAAGAGTCTTTCATCCACCTGGCTCAGAATAAAAGGGAGAAAAAATATAAAGAAATAAATAAATAAGATAAAATAAAATAAAGTACAATAAAAATTAAATTATTTAAATGTGATATAATTATTAGGAAAAATTTTAAAACTAACAAAACAAAAACAAAAGTGGGCAGACACAACCTTAGGACAAATGGTAAAAGTAAAGCTATAAAGACAAAATCACACACAGAAGCATACACATACACACTCACAAAAACAGAAAAAGCGAAGAAATATATATATATTTTTGCTCCCAAAGTCCACCTCCTCAATTTGGGATGATTCATTGTCTATTCAGGTATTCCACAGATGCAGGGTACATCAATTTTTTTGTGGAGATTTAATCCTCTACTCCTGTGGCTGCTGGGAGAAATTTCCCTTTCTCTTCTTTGTTCGCACAGCTCCCGAGGTTCAGCTTTGGATTTGGCCCCGCCTCTGTGTGTAAGTCGCCTGAGGGCGTTTGTTCTTCGCTCAGACAGGATGGGGTTAAAGGAGCAGCTGATTCGGGGGCTCTGGCTCACTCAGGCCCAGCGGAGGGATGGGTACGGATGCTTGATGAACCTGTGGCAGCAGAGGCTGGCATGACATTGCAACAGCCTGAGGTGCACTGTGTGTTCTCCCGGGGAAGTTGTCCCTGGATCCCGGGACCCTGGCAGTGGCAGGCTGCACAGGCTCCCTGGAGGGGAGGTGTGGATAGTGACCTGTGCTTGCACGCAGGTTTCTTGGTGGTTGCAGCAGCAGCCTTAGTGTCCCATACCCGTCTCTGGTGTCCATGCTGTCAGCCACAGCTCACTCCCTTCCCTGGAGCTCCTTTAAGCGGCTCCTTTAATCCCCTCTCCTCGCACACCAGGAAACAAAGAGGCATGAAAATGTCTCTTGCCTCTTTGGCAGCTCCAGACTTTTTCCCGGACTCCCTCCCGGCTAGCTCTGGCACACTAGCGCCTTCAGGCTGTGTTCACGCAGCCAACCCCAGTCCTCTCCCTGCGCTCCGACCGAAGCCCGAACCTCAGCTCCCAGCCCGAGCCCGTCCCGGCGGGTGAGCAGACAAGCTTCTCGGGCTGGTGAGTGCTGGTCGGCACCAATCTTCTGTGTGGGAATCTCTCCGCTTTGCCCTCTGCACCCACGTTGCTGTGCTTTCCTCCATGGCTCTGAAGCTTCCCCACTCTGCCACCCGCAGTCTCCACCTGCGAAGGGGCTTCCTAGTGTGTGGAAACCTTTCCTCCTTCACAGCTCCCTCCCACTGGTGCATGTCCCATCCCTATTTTTTTGTCTCTGTTTTTTCTTTTTTCTTTTGCCCTACCCAGGTACATGGGGAGTTTATTGCCTTTTGGGAGGTTTGAGGTCTTCTGCCAGCGTTCAGTAGGTGTTCTGTAGGAGCTGTTCCACATGTAGATATATTTCTGATACATTTGTGGAGAGGAAGGTGATCTCTGCTTCTTACTCTTCTGCCATCTTGAAGCTCCTCTCTGACCTTCTTTCTTGTTGTCAGAGAAGATAAGATCCTTGAGTTGCCATTCCTGCCATTTCTTTATAAAATGTACTGCAGGTTAACTTTCTGTCCCTGGTTTTGGTGTAACAGATAGATTTCCAAAAATTCAATCTAGGAATGAACTCATGTAAAAGAATGAATATACTTGTTAATATATTTTTGTTATGAAATGTAAGACCTCTTGATAGTTTGCAACTAGTTTTTAGTTTGTGATTCTGTTTCTCTCTATTATAAGGATAACTGATCACAGAAAAAAATTAGTAAGCCTCTTGTTGAAATTTTATTTGTGTTTGCAAAATACTCCTTTCCCTTCCTGATAGAATAGAGATACATCTATGGCATGTTTTCAATTATTTACAGGGTTGAAAAAATGCATCTTTGGGAGAATGGGATTCCATACATAAAGTGTCCAGCACAGAGTCTTGTATCTAGAAGTTTCTCAGTGCATATCAAATGCTGATGATATGCACATCTTATTCAAATGTTGCTTATGCTGCTGGTGAACTTTCTCTTGTGTTGTTGTGGCTGAAAAGACTTAAGGAGGAATCACATCTCACTCCCTCTTTCTGTTCTTTAAACTTGTGCTGCCTTGAAAGGTTCCTGAGAGCAGAAATCACATGTATTTTGAACAGTAGATTAAGAGACCTGTTAAATTGTAAGGATTGTCCAAGAGGTAAATTTACAAGAATAACTTCCAGTTTATTTGCTCATGTGGTTTTGTCTGCCTGAAGGCCATTGTGAATATTTCAAGTGGCTCTGACTGGATATTTCATAGCACTGCAATCCCGACAGGTAAAAATAAACAAAAATGATCTCTGTTCATTGCTCTATCTCCAGAGCTTAAAACAGGGCCTGGCAAGGTGGGCACACAATAATTTATCCTACTCCTCTTACCATTTTCTTTCCCTTTTAATGGACTCACCACCAAAGTCATCTTTGATTTCATCTTCTCCATACCTGTCTTAGTCTGTCTGAGGTGCTACAATAAAATACCATAGACTGGATGGCTTATAAGCAGCAGAAATTTATTTCTGACAATTCTGGTTGCTGGGAAGTCCAAGATTAAGCCACTGGCAGATTGATGTCTAGTTAGAGCCTGCTTCCTGTTTCAAAACGACCATCATTTCACTGGTGGATGGAAGGGGCAAGAGAACACTCTGGGGTCTTTTATAAGAACACTAATCCCATTCATGAGTGTTCTACCCTCATGACCTAATCACTTTCCCAATGTCCCACCTCTAAATATTATCACATAGGGGATTATGTTTCAACATATTAATTTTGGGGGGACATTAATAATCTATAGCAACCCCTATATCCAATTTGTCACTACATCTATCAATTCTGCCTGTAATATGTCTGGAGAATCACCACCTGAGAATAAATATACTCTCTGGTTGACATATGTGGAATTCCATTTCAGTGTTAGAGGTGTAGGGACATTCAAGGAAAGAGTGGAAGTGATAAAAGACAGGAAGTCCTTAAGAGCCAGAGCTCTTACTCACCAGAGTCTCCTGCATAAAGGAAAGAAGTCCATGGCTACCAGAGATTTTGTGAAACCATCAAGGATACACTATCTTGATCACCTTTCCCCATGGTAAATACCGTGGAACTCCAGTTCTGTGGGGTTGAGTAATTTTGTTTTTTATTAAAAAAGCATGTGGTAAAATAAGCTTGGGAAATTTGTGCTTAGACAATATTAAACCAAAGATTTCGTATTGTTTTTAATTTGCTTACATTGAATTGTGAAATAGTAAAGGGGAATGATGGTAAACATATTTTCCAGAATTACATGGCAATACAGCCCTCTTTTCCTAGACTTGGATGAGAAAACATAGCAGGAAGAGAGCATGGCTTCTTCAAGGTACCAAAAGAAGCTCAGTACATCAGAGGATAAATTACATAGATCCACCTGAACAGACAATTGGGACTGAGACAGAGGCTGGGTCAAATGGTGGGAGGTCTTGTATAACATTGTGAAATTGAGACTTAATCCTAATGTCAAGGAGAAACCACTGAAAAATCAGACTGAGCAACCCTCAAATTACACAATTATGTGTATGTATAACTGACTCACTTTGCTATAAAGCAGAAACTAACACAACATTGTAAAACAACTATACTCTAATAAAAAAGAAAAAAAGAAATAGAAAATCCCATTTTGGGGAGAAATAATGGAGACCACTGATGTTGCAAAAGTACATGACCAGACAATGGGAAATTAAAACCCTACATTTTACTTCACCAACAATTAAACTTGTTTAATTGATTATTTATCATAATCAATACCATTATATCATAATCAGTACTTTATTTGGGACTTGCCTGTGGTGCAGTGGTTAAGAATCCACCTGCAAAGATGGCGGAAGAGTAAAACGCGGAGATCACCTTCCTCCCCACAGATACACAAGAAATACATCTACACGTGGAACAACTCCTACAGAACACCTATTGAAAGCTGGCAGAAGACCTCAGACCTCCCAAAAGGCAATAAACTCCCAACGTACCTGGGTAGGGCAAAAGAAAAAAACAGAGACAAAAGGATAGGGACGGGACCTGCAAGTGGGAGGGAGCTGTGAAGGAGGAAAGGTTTCCACACACTAGGAAGCCCCTTCACGTGCGGAGACTGTGGGTGGTGGAAGGGGAAAGCTTCGGAGCCACGGAGGAGAGCACAGCAACAGAGGTGCGGAGGGCAAAGCAGAGAGATTCCCGCACAGAGGATCAGGGCCGACCAGCACTCACCAGCCCGAGAGGCTTGTCTGCTCACCCACTGGGGCGGGCGGGGCTAGGAGTTGAGGCTCGAGCTTCAGTCAGAGCGCAGGGAGAGGACTGGGGTTGGTGGCGTGAACACAGCCTGCAGGGGGTTAGTGGGCCACGGCTAGCCGGGAGGGAGTCCGGGGAAAAGTCTGGAGCTGTCGAAGAGGCAAGAGACTTCTTCTTCCCTCCTTGTTTCCTGGTGCTCGAGGAGAGGGGATTAAGAGCGCTGCTTAAAGGAGCTCCAGAGACGAGTGCAAGCCGCAGCTAAAAGCACGGACCACAGAGATGGGCCTGAGACGCTAAGGCTACTGCTGGCACCACCAAGAAACCTGTGTGCGAGTGCAGGTCACTATCCACACACCCCTTCCCAGGAGCCTGTGCAGCCCGCCACTGCCACGGTCCCGGGATACAGGGACAACTCCCCCGGGAGAACGCACGGCGCGCCTCAGGCTGGTGCAACGTCACGCCGGCCTCTGCCGCAGCAGACTCGCCCGCACTCTGTGCCCCTCCCTCCCGCCAGCCAGGGTGAGCCAGAGCCCCCGAATCAGCGGCTCCTTTAACACCGACCTGTCTGAGCGAAGAGCAGACATCCTCCAGCGACCTGCACACAGAGGCGGGGCCAAATCCAAAGCTGAGCCCCGGGGAGTTGTGAGAACAAAGAAGAGAAAGGGAAATCTCTCCCAGCAGCCTCAGAAGCAGCGGATTAAAGCTCCACAATCAACTTGATGTACCCTGCATCTGTGGAATACATGAATAGACAACGAATCATCCCAAATTAAGGAGGTGGACTTTGAGAGCAAGATTTATGATTTTTTCCCCTTTTTCTCTTTTTGTGAATGTGTATGTGTATGCTTCTGCGTGAGATTTTGTCTGTATAGCTTTGCTTTCACCATTTGTTCTAGGGTTCTATTCTTCTGTTTATTTTTTTAAATAATTATTTTTTATTTTAATTATTTTATTTTATTTTACTTTATCTTCTTTCTTTCTTTCCTTCCTTCCTTCCTTTAGACAATGAATCATCCCAAATTGAGGAGGTGGACTTTGAGAGCAAGATTTATGATTTTTTCCACTTTTCCTCTTTTCTGAGTGTGTATGTGTATGGTTCTGGGTGAGATTTTGTCTGTATACCTTTGCTTCCAACATTTGTTCTAGGGTTCTATCCATCCGTGTTTTTTTTGTTTGTTTATTTTTAAATATTTTCTTAATTACTTTTTTATTTTAATAACTTTATTATATTTTATCTTACTTTGTTTTATTTTACTTTATCTTCTTTCTTTCTTTTTTTCCTTCCTTACCTCCATCCATCCTTCCTTCCTCCCTCCCTCCCTCCCTTCTTTCTTTCTTTCTACTTCAACTAATTCTTTCTTTCTACTTTTTCTCCCTTTTATTCTGAGCCGTATGGATGAAAGGCTCTTAGTGCGGCAGCCAGGAGTCAGTGATGTGCCTCTGAGGTGGGAGAGCCAACTTCAGGACACTGGTCTACAAGAGACCTCACAGCTCCACATAATATCAAATGGTAATAATCTCCCAGAGATCTCCATCTCAACCAGCACCCAGCTTCACTCAACGACCAGCAAACTACAGTGCTGGATATCCTATGTCAAACAATTAGCAAGACAGGAACACAACCCTGCCCATTACCAGAGAGGTGGCCTAAAATTATAGTAAGTCCACAGACACCCCCAAAACACACCACCAGATGTGGATGCCCACCAGAAAGACAAGATCCAGCCTCATCCACCAGAGCACTGGCACTAGTCCCCTATACCAGAAAGCCTACAAAACACACTGAACCAACTTTAGCGACTGGGGACAGACACCAAAAACAATGGGAACTTTGAACCTGCAGCCTGCAAAAAGGAGACCCCAAACACAGTAAGATAAGCAAAATGAGAAGACAGAAAAACACACAGCAGATGAAGGAGCAAGATAAAAACCCACCAGACCTAAAAAACGAAGAGGAAATAGGCAGTCTACCTGAAAAAGAATTCAGAATAATGATAGTAAAGATGATCCAAAATCTTGGAAATAGAATAAACAAAATGCAAGAAACATTTAACAAGGACGTAGAAGAACTAAAGATGAAACAAACAGTGATGAACAACACAGTAAATGAAATTAAAAATACTCTAGATGGGAACAATACAAGAATAACTGAGGCAGAAGAATGGAGAAGTGACCTGGAAGATAAAATAGTGGAAATAACTACTGCAGAGAAGAATAAAGAAAAAAGAATGAAAAGAACTGAGGACAGTCTCAGAGACCTCTGGGACAATATTAAATGCACTAACATTCAAATTATAGGGGTTCCAGAAGAAGAAGATAAAAAGAAAGGGCCTGAGAAAATATTTGAAGAGATTATAGTTGAAAACTTCCCTAATATGGGAAAGGAAACAGTTAATGAAGTCCAGGAAGCACAGAGAGTCCCATACATGATAAATCCAAGGAGAAACATGCCAAGACACATATTAATCACACTGCCAAAAATTAAATACAAAGAAAACATATTAAAAGTAGCAAGGGAAAAACAACAAATAACACACAGGGGAATCCCTATAACGTTAATAGCTGATATTTCATCAGAAACTCTGCAAGCCAGTAGGGACTGGCAGGACATATTTAAAGTGATGAAGGAGAAAAACCTACAACCAAGATTACTCTACCCAGCAAGGATCTCATTCAGATTTGATGGAGAAATTAAAATCTTTAAAGACAAGCAAAAGCTGAGAGAGTTCGGCACCACCAAACCAGCATTACAACAACTGCTAAAAGAACTTTTCTAGGCAAAAAACACAGAAGAAGGAAAAGACCTACAATAATGAACCCAAAATAATTAAGAAAATGGGAATAGGAACATACATATCAATAATTACCTTAAAAGTAAATAGACTAAATGCTTCCACCAAAAGACACAGATTGGCTGCATGGACACAAACACAAGACCCATATATTTGCTGTCTACAAGACACCCACTTCAGACCTAGAGACACATACAGACAGAAAGTAAGGGGATGGAAAAAGACATTTCATGCAAATGGAAATCAAAAGAAAGCTGGAGTAGCAATTCTCATATCAGAAAATATAGATTTCAAAATAAAGACTATTAGAAGACACAAAGAAGGACACTACATAATGATCAAGGGATTGATCCAAGAAGAAGATATAACAATTGTAAATATTTATGCACCCAACATAGGAGCACTTCAATACATAAGGCAAATACTAACAGCTATAAAAGGAGAAATCGACAGTAACACAACCATAGTAGGGGACTTTAACACCCCACTTTCACCAAAGGACAGATCATACAAATTGAAAATAAATAAGGAAACACAAGCTTTAAATGATACATTAAACAAGATGGACTTAAATGATATTTATAGTACATTCCATATTTATAAGACATTATAGAATACACATTTTTCTCAAGTGCTCATGGAACATTCTCCAGGATAGATCATATCTTGGGTCACAAATCAAGCCTTGTTAAATTTAAGAAAATTGAAATAGTATCAAGTAACTTTTCCGACCACAACGCTATGAGACTAGATATCAATTACAGGAAAAGATCTGTAAAAAATACAAACACATGGAGGCTAAACAATACACGACTTAATAACGAAGTGATCACTGAAGAAATCAATGAGGAAATAAAAAAATACCTAGAAACAAATGACAATGGAGACAAGACGACCCAAAATCTGTGGGATGCAGCAAGAGCAGTTCTATGAGGGAAGTTTATAGCAATACAATCCTAACTTAAGAAATTGGAAACATCTCGAATAAACAACCTAACTTTGCACCTAAAGCAATTAGAGAAAGAAGGACAAAACCCCCCAAAGTTAGCAGAAGGAAAGAAATCATAAAAATCAGATCAGAAATAAATGAAAAAGAAATGAAGGAAACAATAGCAAAGAATAATAAAACTAGAAGCTGGTTTTTTGAGAAGATAAACAAAATTGATAAACCATTAGCCAGACTCATCAAGAAAAAAAAGGAAAAGACTCAAATCAATAGAATTAGAAATGAAAAAGGAGAAGTAACAAGTGACACTGCAGAAATAAAAAAGGTCATGAGAGATTACTACAAGCAACTCTATGACAATAAAATGGACAACCTGGAAGAAATGGACAAATTCTTAGAAATGCACAACCTGCCAAGACTGAATCAGGAAGAAATAGAAAATATGAACAGACCAATCACAAGCACTGAAATTGAAACTGTGATGAAAATTCTTCCAAAAACAAAAGCCCAGGACCAGATGGCTTCACAGGCGAATTCTATCAAACATTTAGAGAAGAGCTAACACCTATCCTTGTCAAACTCTTCCAAAATATAGCATAGGGAGGAACACTCCCAAACTCATTCTACAAGGCCTCCACCACCCTGATACCAAAATCAGACAAGGATGTCACAAGGAAAGAAAACTACAGGCCAATATCACTGATGAACATAGATGCAAAAATCCTCAGCAAAATACTACCTAACAGAACCCAACAGCATATTAAACGAATCATACACCATAACCAAGTGGGGTTTGTTCCAGGAATGCAAGGATTCTTCCATTACGCAAATCAATCAATGTGATACAACATATTAAAAAACTGAAGGAGTAAAACCATATGATCATCTCAATAGATGCAGAGAAAGCTTTTGACAAAATTCAACACCCATTTATGATAAAAACCCTGCAGAAAGTAGGCATAGAGGGAACTTTCCTCAACATAATAAAGACCATATATGACAAACCCACAGTCAACATCGTCCTTAATGGTGAAAAACTGAAAGCATTTCCACTAAGATCAGGAAAAAGACAAGGTTGCCCACTCTCACCACTCTTATTCAACATAGTTTTGGAAGTTTTAGCCACAGCAATCAGAGAAGAAAAGGAAATAAAAGGAATCCAAATCAGAAAAGAAGAAGTAAAGCTGTCACTGTTTGCAGATGACATGATACTATACATAGAGAATCCTAAAGATGCTACCAGAAAACTTCTAGAGCTAATCAATGAATTTGGTAAAGTAGCAGGATACAAAATTAATGCACGGAAATCTCTTGCATTCCTATACACTAATGATGAAAAATCAAAGTGAAATCAAGAAAACACTCCCATTTACCACTGCAACAAAAAGAATAAAATATCTAGGAATAAACCTACCTAAGGAGACAAAAGACCTGTATGCAGAAAATTATAAGACACTGATGAAAGAAATTAAAGATGATACAAATAGATGGAGAGATATACCATGTTCTTGGATTGGAAGAATCAACATTGTGAAAATGACTCTACTACCCAAAGCAGTCTACAGATTCAATGCAATCCCTATCAAACTACCACTGGCATTTTTCACAGAACTAGAAAAGAAAATTTCACAATTTGTATGGAAACACAAAAGACCCCGAATAACAAAAGCAATCTTGAGAACAAAAAACGGAGCTGGAGGAATCAGGCTCCCTGACTTCAGACTATACTACAAAGCTACAGTAAGCAAGACGGTATGGTACTGGCACAAAAACAGCAAGATAGATCAATTGAACAGGATAGAAACCCCAGAGATAAACCCACACACATATGGTCACCTTATCTTTGATAAAGGAGGCAGAAATGTACAGTGGAGAAAGGACAGCCTCTTCAATAAGCGGTGCTGTGAAACCTGGACAGGTACACGTAAAAGTATGAGGTTAGATCACTCCCTAACACCATACACAAAAATAAGCTCAAAATGGATTAAAGACCTAAATGTAAGGCCAGAAACTATCAAACTCTTAGAGGAAAACATAGGCAGAACCCTCTATGACATAAATCACAGCAAGATCCTTTTTGACCCACCTCCTAGAGAAATGGAAATAAAACCAAAAATAACAAATGGGACCTAATGAAACTTCAAAGCTTTTGCACAGCAAAGGAATCCATAAACAAGACCAAAGGACAACCCTCAGAATGGGAAAAAATGTTTGCAAATGAAGCAACTGCCAAAGGATTAATCTCCAAAATTTATAAGCACCTCATGCGGCTCAATAACAAAAAAACAAACAACCCAATCAAAAAATGGGCAGAAGACCTAAATAGACATTTCTCCAAAGAAGATATGCAGGCTGCCAACAAACATATGAAAGAATGCTCGACATCATTAATCATTAGAGAAATGCAAATCAAAGCTACGAGATATCATGTCACACCAGTCAGAATGGCCATCAAGAAATCTAGAAACAATAAATGCTGGAGAGATTGTGGAGAAAAGGGAACACTCTTGCACTGTTGGTGAAAATGTAAATTGATACAGCCACTACGGAGAACATTATGGATGTTCCTTAAAAAACTACAAGTAGAACTACCATATGACTCAGCAATCCCACTACTGGGCATATACCCTGAGAAAACCATAATTCAAAAACAGTCATGTACCAAAATATTCATTGCAGCTTTCTTTACAATAGCCCAGAGATGGAAACAACCTAAGTCTCCATCATTGGATGAATGGATAAAGATGATGTGACGCATACATACAATGGAATATTACTCAGCCATAAAAAGAAACGAAATTGAGCTATTTGTAATGAGGTGGACAGACCTAGAGTCTGTCAGATAGAGAAAGACAGATACCGTATGCTAACATATAGATATGGAATTTAAGAAAAAAAATGTCATGAAGAACCTAGGGGTAAGACAGGAATAAAGACACAGACCTATTAGAGAATGGACTTGAGGATATGGAAAGGGGGAAGGTAAGATGTGACAAAGCGAGAGAGAGGCATGGACATATATACACTACAAAACGTAAGGTAGATAGCTAGTGGGAAGCAGCCGCATAGCACAGGGAGATCAGCTCGGTGCTTTGTGACCACCTAGAGGGGTGGTATAGGGAGGGTGGGTGGGAGGGAGACGCAAGAGGGAAGAGATATGGGAACATATGTATATGTATAACTGATTCACTTTGTTATAAAGCAGAAACTAACACACCATTGTAAAGCAATTATACTCCCATTTAAAAAAAAAAAGAAAAAAACAATCCACCTACCTGTGCAGGGGACATGGGTTCAAGCCCTGGTCCGGGAAGATCCCACATGCCGCAGAGCAACTAAGCCCGTGTGCTACAACTACTGAGCCTGCGCTCTAGAGCCTGCAAGCCACAACTACTGAGCCCACATGCCACAACTACTGAAGCCTATGTGCCTATGCTATAGCCCATGCTATAGCCCATGCTCCGCCACAATAGAAACCACTGCAATGAGAAGCCTGCACGCCGGAACAGAGTAGCCTACTTGCTGCAACTAGAGAAAGCCCACGCACAGCAACGAAGACAAAACACAACCAAAAATAAATTAATTAATTAATCAAAATATTTTACGCTGTGTATTAGGGTTCTCTATCTATAGACTATATAGTTATATAGGCTATATCTATATGTCTATCTCTATCTATATAGAGATAAATAGAGGTTTATTATGAGAAATTGGTTCACGTGATTATGAAGGGTGAGAGGTTCATGATGCCATCTGAAAGTTGGAGACCCAGGGGAGCTGGTGGTGTAATTCATTCTCAGTCCAGAGGCCTGAAAAGCAAGGGAGAGGGTGATGTAAATCCCAGTCCAGGGGCAGGAGAAGATGAGATGCCCCAGCTCTTCAGTGAGGCAGGGAAAAAAAGACAAATTCCTCCTTCCTCTGCCTTTTGTTCCATTCAGGCCCTTAATTGATGGCATGGTGCCCACCCACATTGGGGAGGATAATCTGCTTTACCAGCTCCACCAATTCAAATGCTAATCTCATCTGGAAACACCCTCACAGACACACCAGAAACAATGTTTAATCTGGCCCCTGTGACCCACTCAAGCTGACATACAATTAGCCATGACACTCTACTAGGAATTTATGTAGAAAAGTGAGAAGAAGATAGTTTATATCCTTGTAATAACTATTTTGCATTGTAATAAGATCAATATCATAAAAAGTCCTGTGAAATTACTTTTTGAACAACCCTGGTAGAGTATAAATATTTATATTTAGAATAAATATGTTACTAACCAACAATATTCTGCTTATAGTTTTTTCTAATGTGAGAGTCAGTGTTCTCCATTTTAAGAATACAAATTAAGAGATTTTAAATACATATATATATAATTTAAATATAAGTTAAGAAACTTTAAAAACATTTTTCACTTTACAGAAAAAAATTCCTGCAATCAAAGAATCCCTCATGTTTTCATGGTTAATTAATTTTGGAGAGGAGGGGACCAGATAAACTTTAAGGGTCAACTGAAGATTAGTGAGAAATTAAGATAAAACATTGCTAGGTGTTGACAATGAGGGGAAATTGACTTTATCACTAATTTATTTTTTTTAATATACACAGCTTTTCAGGAAAACATCTGTTCTATAAAAAGGAACACGTGTATTCTCTGAATGTTTATGAATGTTTTTTGAATAAGCTGTCAATAATATTACTCTGGTTGAAATGTGGTCTCCTCACATGGTTTCCAATGATAGGCAAGAATATTTAAATGCTTCCACTTACATTCCACTGTGGCATAAGATGTCCCTTTCTTGGTTTTGCTTGTACTCTAAGATTGAATGACCTTCTCTTCCTTTCATTCTCTGCCCAAGGTGAATCAGTTCATGGGTCCCATGAACTTTAGAAGGGCTTTTTGCCCTTTGTAATTCATTTCACATGGTTGCCTTGCAACCTCACCTCTCTGATAGGCTCAGTGATAGGATTTCGCATGTTATCCAGTTTTTTCTCATTGTTAAAGTGGGAGTGCCACTTCTGGCAGCTTTCTATATCCTAAGAGGAGGCAGAGTTTCTGTGGCTCATGTTAATACATTTTACATCACAATGAGTGCATAGTTCAATACATGTAACCAAGACAAGTTTCCAAAAACAATATTTACTCTGATTTTTCTATTATTTTCCTTTTATTTTCTATGAAATGCCATTCTATTTCATTAAAAATTGTTGATTTTGACCTACTAAATTGCTCCCATAATCCACTAATTGGGTCAGGAACTACAGTTTTAAAAACACTGGTCTGTTTGAGACACAGCTGTATAAATGTATTATTAATATATAATGAGTTAACTTGTACTACAGAATATATACTTTACCTGTGTATAATGCGTAGTATATGAATAGGATTCTTATTTGAAAACAATGGAACCCAACTCTAACTTAAGCAGTAAAATCATTTAACAGGTATCACTCAACTCACAGATTCAATAGGAAGCTTAAAGAACCAGCTTCAAAAATGTGGAGGATCCAATAGAAGGCAGGTAGCTGAGAGCATGTCCAAGGTCACATCACAGGAACATGATGGTTGGGACATTGTCACCAGCAAAGCTTGCCCACTCAACTCTTGGATTTCTGCCACTGTTACCACTAAAAATGATTTTTTCTCAACTTTCTCCACATCTTTGTGTCAAGCTATAAAAAGTTAAAGCCCTGAAGTATCGGATGGCTGAGCTTAGGTTTCATGCTTGCTCTCTAACCTTCCAGGGGTGGGTATATGGACTACCTAATCCCATGGGTTTCCACATGGGTATAATTTCCCTCAAAATGAAAAGGTGGCCAAAATGTTCACCACATTTATAATCACTTTATATTCTATTTTAGTAAATTCCTTGATTTCCATTGCTTTAATAACTATTTATATATGCTTGACTCCTGAATTTGTATCTTCAGCCAAGATTTTCCTCTGAGCTCTAGGCCTGGAATATATGACTGCTCAACAGACATGTCCATTTGGATGTCTCAGAAGCTCCTCCAATTTAGTATCTCCGTGTGTCCATGGATGACTTCATGATCTTCCTCACAAAACTCCCGTGTTCAGTATCCCAGTGACCAGTGTGGTCACCTCTTTATTCACAAGAGCCAGGAACCTTGAAGTCATTCTTGGAAGCTCTTTCTTCTCTCACCACATATCTAATTCATTACCAGACCTTATGGATTTTTATTTCTCGAGTATCTCTGGACTCTACCTTCCTCTCTCCATTTTCACCATCACCTTCCTCATCCAAACTACCACCAGCTGTCAGCCTAACCCATCCACCTGCACCTGGTCTAGCTCCTTTCTTCAGTGTTCCCTTACACACGTCTCAAAAAACAAATCAACCACGTCATTCTCATTACTTAAAACCATTCAATATCTTGTAAGAACTTCTGATTAGAATCAGAGAAACTTTTTCTACATAGAGATTTTATTACAGATTCCATTACACAATTCCAAACCAGAATTGTGCAGGAGGAAAATATCATCTAGGATATACAACCCTTTGAACAAATAGTTGGCCGTAGTCTGAGGTTGCTTTTTCAGTGGCTTTTGTAAAGAATACAGTGAGAGATCTCCCAAAACACAGACAGCATCAGTGACCAGCAATGCACTTAACAGCCCTGTGCACCCCCATGTGCTTAAAATGACTTCACTGTTGATAAACCTGTTTCAAAAATAAGTATAGATTTAATATTTGGATTCTCAGAGCTGTCTAGACTTGTTTATAAGGTCCATGAAGTCAGTGACTCTTTAAATTCACCCAGTCGGTAGTGGTGCAGGGTCTGTTAGCAAAAGGCAAAGGGAGGAGAGGCATTCTGGGTAGAGAAGGGTGATTTGGCCACGTAGATGTGTGACAAATTGAAGTCTCCAATCACACAGTCCCTCAGTGGTTTTGTACTGTGTCAACTAACTAAGCTAGAATTTAATTTCCCTAAATTCCTTTCCTGTATGGCTCTGGGTTAGGATTGGCCACAAGAGAAATTTGCATAAGATTTGGAATTTGGAAATGAAGCAGCAAGTTCAGGGTAGGTTACTGTGTACCACTGTGCACATGGTCCCTAATCTTTCTCGCCTTGTTGGTGTGGGTTCATAGTAAGCTATGCAGCTCCTCCAGCTGCACCAGATCCCCTCCTTTAGTTCCTCCATGTCCCAAGCCATGTATGTGTGCAGCAGAGTAGCAAAGAGCACCAGCATTTTCTGCAGATCACTGTTTCATCATGGTTGGAGATGGTGAGAGAAAGATATGCATTCCAGTTTGTCCTTTTCTTTGGTTCACATCCTGTTTTTCTTCCCTACTATCAGCCCACTGACTGACACATGCTTCAGGCCCACCACCAAAGGCACAGACAAAAAGACTTCCGTAGACTTCTTACCAGATCCCACAGCTACATAAGTGCAAATTCCAATAATGGATTCCTTCTTCCACATCATTAATAGTGATTCTGCTTCCCTTATTGGATCCTGACTGACATTTGCTAGGTAACATTGTACCTAGGAACATTTTAAAAAATTTTATTTATTTAATTTATATATTTTTGACTGTGTTGGGTCTTCATTGTTGTGCACAAGCTTTCTCTAGTTGTGGAGAGCAGGGACTACATTTTGTTGCAGTGCATGGGCTTCTCATTGCAGTGGCTTCTCTTGCTGTGGAACATGGGCTCTAGGCACGCAGGCTTCAGTGGTTGCAGCACACCAGCTCAGTAGTTGTGGCTCATGTGCTCTAGAGCACAGGCTCAGTAGTTGTGGCACTGGTCTTAGTTGCTCTGCAGCTTGTGGGGTCTTCCCGGACCAGGGCTTGAGCCCGTGTCCCCTGTATTGACAGGTGGATTCTCAACCACTGTGCCACCAGGGAAGCCCCCTAGGAACTTTTAAAGCATTCATTTCACTGCATGATCCTACCCAGGGGCAAATTGCCAGTTCATTGCCCTCACAGGAGATCAGTTCCAGAATGTCAAATTTAAAGCATTATAGAACAGTTGTAGTTAATGGCACACAGTCTCAAATGTCAAGAAGTTCCAGGTTTAAATCCAAGATCAGCTACTTCCTGGGCACACTTGGGCCTGTTCCTTAACCTCCAGGAGGCTTAGTTCTCTCATTTGTAAAACAGACACAGTAACATCTATCTCCCAAGGTGGTTGTAAGATTTGAATGAACCCAAGGTACATTAAGCACTTGACATTGTAAGGGGCACAAAGTAAATAAATAAATTCTAACTACTGAACAGAGTTTTGGGAATATGGTGGAGGAGTAAGATGTGGAGATCACCTTCCTCTCCACAAATACATCAAAAATACATCTACATGTGGAACAGCTCCTACAGAATACCTACTGAATGCTGGCAGAAGACCTCAGACTTCCTAAAAGACAAGAAACTCCTCACGTACCTGGGTAGGGCAAAAGAAAAAATAGAGACAAAAGAATAGGGACGGGACCTGCGCATATGGCAGGGAGCTGTGAAGAAGAAAAAGTTTCCACACACTAGGAAAGGAAGCCTCCTCACTGGCAGGGATTGGGGGGAGCTTTGGAGCCACAGAGGAGAGTGCAGCAATGGGGGTGTGGAGGGCAAAGTAGGGAGAATCTCACAAAGAGGATTGATGCTGACCAGTGCTCCCCAGCCTGAGACACTTGTCTGCTCACCCACTGGGGTGAGTGGGGACTGGGTGCCGAGGCTCAGGCTTCAGAGGTCAGACCACAGGGAGACGACTGGTGTTGGCTGCATGAAGACAGCCTGAGGGGGCTAGTGCGCCACAGCTGAGGGAGTCCGGGAAGAAATCTGAGCCCACCAGAGAGGCAAGGGACCATTGTTGTGGGGTGCTCAAGGAGAAGGGTGGGCCCGCCATAGGATCTTCTTTCTCCATGCACTCACAGACAGCAGACCACCACCTACATGAGCTGTAAGGGCAGATGCAAGCTGTGACTGATATCTCAGTCCCCAGAGGTGGGCATGAGGGCTACCACTGCTGCTGCTGCCACCAAAGGTCTTGTGAAAAAGCACATGTCACTGCCCACACCTTCCTGGGAGCCTGTGCAGCCTGCCACTACTGAGGGTCCTGCGATCTGGGGCCAACTTCCCTGGGAGAGTGAACAGCATGCTTCAGGCTGTTGCAACTTCTCACAGACCTCTGCCTCTGAAGGCACTCCCTGAACATCCCAATTATAACTGCCATATCCCTCCCTCTCCCCGGCCTGAGTGAGCAAGTGGGCCCTAATCAGAAGCTGCTTTTGCCCCCTCTTGCCGGGGTGGGGAACAGATGCCTGAGGGTGGCCCACATGCAGAGGTGGGGCCAAAACCAAATCTGAACCCCAGGGGTGGTGCAACCAAGGAAGAGAAAGGGAACGCTCTCCATGCAGCCACAGGAGCAGCGGATTAAATCCCAATGATCGGCTTGGTGAACCCTGCATCTGTGGAATACCTGAATAGAAAATGAGTGTTCCCACAATTGAGCCTGTATTTTGGGGGCAACTGTGGACTTTGGGGGCAAGTACACACAAGAGTTGGGCCAGGTCAGAGTCTGAGCTGGCTCCACAGTGCCCACAGCAGGTCCAGAGACCTACCTAGAGTTTGCTTTCTGCTTTTGGTTTGTTTTGGGTTTTTGTTTTTGTTAGTCTAGTTTTTAGTTTTTCTTTTCATTGTTGGGTTCGTTTATTTGTTAGTTGCTCTCTTCTTTTTTGTTTTCTCTCTTTTTTGGGGTGTGTGTGTGTGTGATTCTTTGTGTGTTTTTGTCTGTTTGGTTTTGCTTTTACCATTTGTCTTGGGGTTTTGTTTGTCTGCTCATTTTCTTTTTGTTTTGTTTTGTGTGTGCATCTGTGTACGTGTGTGTTTCTTTATATGTGTCTTTCTTTTATTTTTCTTTTCTTCCACGCCGTGTGAATTGCAGGGTCTTTCAGCTCCAGACAGGGGTCAGGACTAAGCCTGAGGTGGGAGAGCCAAGTCCAGGACATTGGACCACCAGAGAACTCCCAGCCACAGGGGATAATTGGTGAGAGCTCTCCCAGAGGTCTCCAGCTCAACACTAAGACCTGGTTCCACCCAACAGCCAGCAAGCTCCAGTGCTGGATGCCTCATGCCAAACAACTAGCAAGAGACGAACACAAAACTATCCATTAGCAGGCAGGCTGTCTAAAGTCATACTAAGCTCACAGACACCACAAAACACATCATTGGACATGGCCCTGCCCATCAGAGGGACAATTCCAAGCTCTACCCACCAGAACACAAGCACCAGTCCCCCTCACCAAGAAGCCTACACAAACCACTGGACCAAACTCACCAACTGTGGGGAGACACCAAAAAGAGCAGCAGGAATTATGAACCAGCAGCCTACAGAAAGGAGACCCCCCAAAAATTAAACAAAATGAGAAGACAGAGAAATATGGTGCAGATGAAGGAGCAAGGTAAAAACCCACAAGACCAAATAAATGAAGAAGAAATAAGCAGTCTACCTGAAAAATAATTCAGAATAATGATAATAAAGATGATCCAAAATCTCAGAAATAGAATAGAGAAAATACAAGAAATGTTTAGCAAGAACCTAGAAGAAAAAAACAAATAGTAATGAACTACGCAGTCACAGAAATTTACTCTAGAAGGAATCAATAGCAGAATAACTGAGGCAGAAGAACGGATAAGTGACCTGGAAGATAAAATAGTGGAAATAACTACTACAGAGCAGAATAAAGAAAAAAGAATGAAAATAATTCAGGACAGTCTCAAAGACCTCTGGAACAACATTAAATGCACCAACATTCGAATTATAGGGGTCCCAGAAGAAGAAGAGGAAAAAAAAATCGACTGAGAAAATATTTGAAGAGAATATAGTTGAAAAGTTCCCTAACATGAGAAAGGAAATAGACAAAAGTCCAGGAAACACAGAGAGTCCCATACAGGATAAATCCAAGGAGAAACATGCCAAGACACATATTAATCAAATTATCAAAAATTAAATACAAAGAAAAAATATTAAAAGCAGCAAGGGAAAAGCAAAAAATAACATACAAGGGAATCCCCGTAAGGCTCTCAGCTGATATTTCAGCAGAAACTGCAGGCCAGAAGGGAGTGGCAGGATATATTTAAAGTGATAAAACGGGAAAAACCTGCAACAAAGATTACTTTACCCAACAAGGATCTCATTCAGATTCGACAGAGAAATTAAAAGCTTTACAGATAAGCAAAAGTTAAGAGAATTCAGCACTACCAAACCGGCTTTACAACAAATGCTAAAGGAACTTCTCTAAGTGGGAAACACAAGAGAAGAAAAAGACCTACAAAAAGAAACCCAAAACAATTAAGAAAATGGTAATAGGAACATACATACTGATAATTACACTAATGTGAATGGGTTAAATGCTCCAACCAAAAGACACAGACTGTCTGAATGGATACAAAAACAAGGCCCATATATATGCTGTCTATAAGAGACCCACATCAGACCTAGGGACACATTCAGACTGAAAGTGAGGGGCTGGAAAAAGATATTCCATGCAAATGAAAATCAAAACCTGGAGTATCAATACTCATATCAGATAAAATAGACTTTAAAATAAAGGCTGTTACAAGAGATAAGGAAAGACACTACATAATGACCAAGGGATCAATCCAAGAAGAAAAGATAACAATTATAAATATTTAAGCACCCAACATAGGAGCACCTTAATACATAAGACAAAGGCTAACAGCCATAAAAGGGGAAACTGACAGTAACATAATAATAGTGGGGGATTTTAACACCTCACTTAAACCAATGGACAAATCAACCAGACAGAAAATAAATAAGTAAACACAGCTTTAAATGACACAATAGACCAGATAAATTTAATTGCTATTTATAGGACATTCCACTCAGAAGTGGAAGAATACACTTACTCTCAAGTGCACATGGTACATTCTCCAGGATAGATCACATCTTGGGTCACAAATCAAGCCTCAGTAAATTTAAGAAAATTGAAATCGTATCAAGCATCTTTTCTGACCATAATGTTATGAGATTAGAAATCAATTACAGGGAAAAAAAAACTGTAGAAAACACAAACACATGGAGGCTAAACAATATGCTACTAAATAACCAAGAGATCACTGAAGAAATCAGAGGAAATAAAAAAAATACCTAGAGGCAAATGACAATGAAAACACAACAACCCAAATCCAATGGGATGCAGCAAAAGCAGTTCTAAGAGGGAAGTTTATAGCAATACAATCCTCCCTCAAGAAACATGAAAAATCTCAAACAATCTAACCTTACACCTAAAGGAACTAGAGAAAAAGGAACAAAATAAAACCCAAAGTTAGCAGAAGAAAAGAAATCATAAAGATCAGATCAGAAATAAATGAAAAAGAAGTGAAGGAAATGATAGCAAAGATCAATAAAACTAAAAGCTGCTTCTTTGAGAAGATAAACAAAACTGATAAACCTTTAGTCAGACTCATCGAGAAAAAGAGAGAGAGGACTCAAATCAATTGAATTAGAAATGAAAAAGAAGTTACAATGGACACTTCAGAAATACAAAGGATCATAAGAGACTACTACAAGCAATTGATGCAGAAAAAGCTTTTGACAAAATTCAACACCCGTTTATGATAAACACTCTCCAGAAACTGGGCATAGAGGTAACCTACCTCAACGTAATAAAGGCCATATATGACAAACCCACAGCAAACATCATTCTCAATGGTGAAAAACTGAAACCATTTCCTTTAAGATCAGGAACAAGACAAGTGGGTCCACTCTCACCAGTATTATTCAACATAATGTTTGAAGTTTTAGCCACAGAAATCAGAGAGGAAAAAGAAATAAAAGGAATCCAAATCAGAAAAGAAGAAGTAAAGCTGTCACTGTTTACAGATGACATGATACTATACATAGAAAATCTTAAAGATGCCACCAGAAAACTACCAGAGCTAATCAATGAATTTGGTAAAGTTGCAGGATACAAAATTAATGCAGAGAAATCTCTTGCACTCCTATGCACTATCAATGAAAGATCAGAAAGAGAAATTAAGGAAACAATCCCATTCACCACTGTAGCAAAAATAATGAAATACCTAGGAATAAACCTACCTAAGGAGGCAAAAGACCTGTACTCAGAAAACTATAAGACACTGATGAAAGAAATCAAACATGACACAAACGGATGAAGAGATATACCATGTTTGTGGATTGGGAGAATCAATATTGTGAAAATGACTATATTACCCAAGGTAATCTACAGATTCAATGCAATTCCTATTAACTAACCAATGGCATTTTTCACAGAACTAGAAAAAAAGTCTTAAGATTTGTATGGAGACACAAAAGACCCCAAATAGCCGAAGCAATCATGACAAAAAAACCCCCAAAAACACAAAACAAAAAAATGGAGCTGGAGGAATCAGGCTCCCTGACCTCAGACTATACTACAAAGCTACAGTAATCAAGGCAGTATGGTACTGGCACAAAAACAGAAATAGAGATCAATGGAACAGGATAGAAAGCCCAGAGATAAACCCACGCACATATGGTCACCTAATCTATGACAAAGGAGGCAAGAATATACAATGGAGAAAAGACAGTCTCTTCATTAAGTGGTGCTGGGAAAACTGGACAATTACATGTAAAAGAATGAAATTAGAACACTCCGTAACACCATACACAATAATAGACTTAAAATGGATTAAAGACCTAAATTTAAGACCTGACACAATAAAACTCTGAGAGGACAACATAGGCAGAACACTCTTTTACATAAATCACAGCAAGATCTTTTCTGACCCACCTTCTAAAGTAATGGAAATAAAAACAAAAGTAAACAAATGGGACCTAATTAAAGTTAAAGCTTCTGCACAACAAGGGAAACCATAAACAATATGAAAAGACAACCCTCAGAATGGGAGAAAATAAGTGCAAATGGATCAAGGGATAAAGGATTAGTCTCCAAAATATACAAGCCACTCATGCAGCTCAATATCAAAAAAACAAACAACCCAATCAAAAAATGGGCAGAAGACCTAAATAGACATTTTTCCAAAGAAGACAGACAGATGGCCAAAAATGTACATGAAAAGATGCTCAACATCACTAATTATTAGAGAAATGCAAATCAAAACTACAATGAGGCATCAACTCACACCGGTCAGGATGGCCACCATCAAAAAATCTACAAACAGTAAATGCTGGAGAGGGTATGGAGGTAAGGGAATCCTCTTGCACTATTGGTGGGAATGTAAATTGATACAGCCACTATGGACAACAGTATGGAGGTTTCTTAAGAATCTAAAAATAGAATTACCATATGACCCAGCAATCCCACTACTGGGCATATACCCTGAGAAAACCATAACTCAAAAAGACACATGCACCCCAATGTTCATTGCAGCACTATTTACAGTAACAAGGTCATGGAATCAACCTAAGTGTCCATTGACAGATAAATGGATAAAGAAGATGTGGTACATATATACAAAGGAATATTACTCAGTCATGAAAGGAATGAAATTGGGTCAATTGTAGAGATGTGGATGGACCTAGAGACTGTTACACAGAGTGAAGTAAGTCAGAAAGAGAAAAACAAATATTGTATATTAACTCATATATGCAGAATCTAGAAAAATGGTACAGATTAACCTGTTTGCAAGGCAGAAATAGAGACATAGACGTAGAGAACAAATGTATGGACACCAAGTGGGGAAAGGGGGCTTGGGCTGAATTGAGAGATTGGGATTGACATACATACACTAACATGTATAAAATAGATAATTAATGAGAACCTGCTCTATAGCACAGGGAACTCCACCTCATTGTAGAGTAGAAACTAACATAACATTGTAAAACAACTATACATCAGTTAAAAAAATATATAAAGACAAAAAATAATTTTTTCAGTAAAACAATTTCTAACTATTAAAGCAGAAACACATCAATGTAATCATTGTTCCATCTAGAAATAAAGAGACATATTTTATTGGGTAGTGAATTAGAAACGTTAGCCAAGTCTTCCACTAGTATATCTCTTTAAAGAAATCTTTTCATCCTTAGAATAATGTAAGCGTCAAGTAACTTTTTCTCAGCCTTCATTATCATTGATAAACATCTCTATGAAGAAACCCTGTGGAGAGGGGGATGGGGAGAATGTACAGAGAAGAGGAGGTAAAGAGCTAAAGAACCTGTTTTCAGCTGAAAACCAACATGCTTGATGAAATGGAACCCAAACTGATAGGAGTGTATTGTCACCCACACAATTTCTTATCCAGTCACATGAAAGATGAAACTGGGAACCACACTTCATGAAAGATAAATACCTCTGAACTATTTGATTTGTTGAGCTCAGTGGAGAAAATTTTCCACATGCTTGCATGGTTTTCATTGTTTTTTTCCCCTCTGGTTATGTAGAATGCTGTCTTCCCTTATCCAAGCTGCTGATTGCTTATTAAAGGCATAAGGTGGAACAGATCTCTCCATGTGAGACACACCAACCTAACCCTCAGAGGGTTCTCATCAGTACTGGGAGAAAGATGCTCCACGACAATGCATTGCCCTGACATTTGGTTGAAAGACATTTGTGGTTCTGTACAACACCCAAGGGTACTATTGTGCTGCACAGAGTTGAGGCTGAGTGATTTTCTTCAGACAAAGAGAGAAGAGGGGATTTCAGGCAAAGTTTAGGCTTTGGTACAAACTAATTAAAAAGTAACCATAAGGAAGAGAGGGTAAAATCCTAATCATTATAACTATAATGGAATTCACTGTTTTTAATTGTGTCCCAATGTGGCTGTTTTTCTAGAACAAATCATTTTTCATTGTTTAAATATCATGAAATTTTATCAAATACTCATGTGCATTTTTATGGGTGAAGAAAGTCATTTTAATAGTATATTTTAATGATGGAATTAAATAATGGCTCTGACTCCCAAATTCAATAGCGTTAGGTTATCATAAGAAAGATGATAAAATATTCATTTCTTTGTAATTAGTCTGAGTTAGAGGTAAAATGAGAAAAAGAACTGTAACCGTTTTCTGGTTTAAGAAGGATGCTTTCTACCAAAGTGGAAGAGTAAATGCACTGTGTTTAATAAAGAACACAAGGTCATAAAACATAGCTACTTCCCTAATCTGCTGTCCAAGTGTCAATTTGTCTGCAAGCAAATATCACCAGTTAGGGCCCACACTGTTTCATCACATATTTTATTACTATCCCATGTTTATTTTAGTTTTCACATAGCCTGCAGTTCAAAAGCAGAAATTCTTTGAAACCTAACCTTTCCTCCCACCCCCTGCCATAATTATGGGGAATTTGAGATTATGGCTTAGTTGTTGACTTTTTATCCACTCTAAAGTTAAAGTTCTTTGTGTTTTCTGTGTCATAAACCCCTTTGAGAATTTGAAAAAAGACATAGATGTCTTCTCTAGAAAGAAACCTCTACACATTTGCAGACTGACACTAAATTTGCATATACTATCCAGGGGTTCATGGGCTCCTCAGCATGCATCTTTGGACTCCAGAATGAGAGCAACCGATTCAAAAAGTAGATGGTTATTTCCAACTTGGAGTGGATTCGGGGAGTTGAGTGGAAATTCAAGATGAGGGAGAAATAAAAAGACTTCTTAGTTTTTCTGGATTTAAATATTTATAGATTGGTTTTAAAATGAAGTTCTAGGATCCTAAACATACCCATACCCAAATATAATTTTAAAGTAATGATTTCTTGGTACCGTGTCTCTAAAAGGCAAATTGGTGATATGTATCAACAGTCTTAACAATGTTCATAAATTTTGGTGCAGCGATTCCAATTTCAGAAATCTATCCTGAGGAAATATTCAGAGATGGAGACAAAGGTCTATGTCCAAGGAAGTTTATTACAGTATTATTTATGAAAACAAGAATTTGGAAACAACTTAGATGTTTAGGGGAAAAAAGTGATGGGCAATTAAATTAATTGCACCTATGCAATAAATTATTTACAGCTATCAAAATTTATGTTTTACAAACAAACAAACTCATAGAAAAAGAGGTCTGATTTGTGGTTACCAGAGGCAGGGGATGGAGGGGTGGGGGGGTTGGGGTAATTGGATGAAGGCAAAAAAAATTGATAAAGAAAAGAAGCTATGTAAAAAATGAAACTTTGCAATCTCTGTTTATAGACATACTATTATTTTTGAAAAATAAAACTATTGAAAACAAACAAAAATTTATGTTTTAATAAGAACATTTAATGGCATGGGCAACTACTTAATATCTAAAGTCTGGTTAAAATGGATAAAACTTATTTACATTATCTAGAGTATAGAATTAAAAATTGATGGGAGTGGGTTTTAAAAACTGTACAAGGACCTAATGAAACTTAAAAGCTTTTGCACAGCAAAGGAAACCATAAACAAGATGAAAAGACAACCTTCAGAATGGGAGAAAATTTTTGCAAATGAAGCAACTGACAAAGGATTAATCTCCAAAATTTACAAGCAGCTCATGCAGCTGAATAACAAAATAACAAACAACGCAATCCAAAAATGGGCAGAAGACCTAAATAGATATTTTTTTCAAAGAAGATATACAGATTGCCAACAAACACATGAAAGATTGCTCAACATCACTAATAATCAGAGAAATTCAAATCAAAACTACAATGAGGTATCACCTCACACTGGTCAGAATGGCCATCATCAAAAAATCTACAAACAATAAATGCTGGAGAGGGTGTGGAGAAAAGGGACACTCTTGCACTGTTGGTGGGAATGTGAATTGATACAGCCACTATGGAGAACAGTATGAAGGTTCCTTAAAAAACTAAAAATAGAACTACCATACGACACAGCAATCCTACTACTGGACATATACCCTGAGAAAACCATAATTCAAAAAGAGTCATGTACCAAAATGTTCATTGCAGCTCTATTTACAATAGCCAGGACACGGAAGCAACCTAAGTGTCCATTGACAGATGAATGGATAAAGAAGATGTGGCACATATATACAATGGAATATTAGTTAGCCATAAAAAGAAACGAAACTGAGTTATTTGTAGTGAGGTGGATAGACTTAGAATCTGTCCTACAGAGTGAAGTAAGTCAGAAAGAGAAAAATACTGTATGCTAACACATATATATGGAATCTAAAAAAAAAAAAAAGTGGTTCTGAAGAACCTAGGGGTAGGACAGGAATAAAGATGTAGATGTAGAGAATGGACTTGAGGACATGGGGAGGGAAGTGTAAGCTGGGACGAAGTGAGAGCGTGGCATGGACATATATACACTACCAAATGTAAAATAGGTAGCTAGTGGGAAGCAGCCGCATAGAACAGGGAGATCAGCTTGGTGAATTGTGACCACCTAGAGGGGTGGGATAGGGAGGGTGGGAGGGAGACACAAGAAGGAGGAGATATGGAGATATATGTATATGTATAGCTGATTCACTTTGTTATAAAGCAGAAACACACAACTGTAAAGCAGTTATACTCCAATAAAGATGTTAAAAAAAAAAAGCTGTAAATGGTGGGATTGCACATTATTTAAAATTTTTTCGTCTCTATATTTCCATATTTTTCAAGTGGTTTTACAATGAATTGTTTTATTTCATTAATTGAATAAACCAATATTCATTTTATGCCTATTATGTGCTAGATACTATGCTATGCATATATCTAAGTAATGTTAGCACTGTTAGGAGAAAATAAAACAATGAAACCTGTATGTTTCATCTAAAACACCCATAAGACACCTGAAATTTCTCTTGTACTGATTCCTGTGTATGTTTTACCTACCCATTATGATGTAACTTCTTGTAGGGTAGAGGATTGCATTTAACCCACATTTATTGGGTATTTTTTTGTATTGGGCACTGTTCTAGGCACTGAACTTGTTCAGCACTTTTTAAAGTTCTCAGCACTACTCAAAGTCCTGTAGAGCACTTTGTAAATTCCTGTTGAATGATATTCTAATGGCAAAGAGAAATACATTTGGACTTTGGTATCAACTGAATAAGATCAATCCTAGCTCTTGCTCTTAATAATTTTGAGATAGTGATTTCTTACCTCAGTAAGAGTGTTTCTTCTTTTAAAAATGGAGCTAGTATTACCTACCTCAAAGTGCTGCTGGGGAAATTAAATGAAATAATGCACATAAAATATCCCATAGTATCAAGCAAGTAGCTGACCTTAATAAGGCTTTCTTTCCCGTTCCTTAGCTACAGGTTGAACCATGTGTACCTAGTGCTAGTCAACCATTTTTAATCTACAAAAATGGCAGTTTCATATAGTTCAATCTAATAATAACTGATAGATATGCTATATAGTAGGGCCCTTGATGAATTATATAGAGAAGGTATAACTACAGATTGGAACAGAGAGGAAGAGCTTGATATAACTACGATGAAATAATTCAATGAAATTCTGAGAACTCAAGATGTTGCCTAATTTTAATCTGGGGATATCATTCATACCAGCTAATTTTAAAAACAAAAAGAGCAGTGATATCCAGGAAACCATATGCACTACTGAGGGGTGGGGAATGTCTTCTTAACTAAGACTGGAAACCTGTAAGAAAAGTCAGACCTATTAGACCACATAAAACTTTAAAAAATCATATTAAAATACTATGAATAATATTAATTGATTGATTGATTGATTGTGTTTCATCCCTAGAATGTGAGGTTCTAGAGGGAAGGGATTTTTGTCTAATTTGTTCACTGTTAAATCCTCAGTAAATAGAATAATGAATGTCAGGCACATAGTAGGTATCATTACCAACAAAATACTATAAGCAAAGTCAACAAGTAAATAATAGATGTGGAACAAATATTTACAATGAGAGAACAAAGGATTAATATTTCAAATGCAAAAGAATCCTGAAAAATTAACAAGATGGGGACATGAAACATAGGAAAATAGGAGTTCCAATATCCAAGGAGTATATGAAAATATTCTCAAACTAATACATAGCATTAATACTTCAGACTTGCAAAAATTAAAAAGACTGACAACTTGTATTGTTGATAGGAATGTGGGGGCAAGTGTACTACCATACAGGGCTGGTGAGAAGATGAATTGCCTCAGCTACTGTTAGGATGCAATCTGATGAATTCTGTTAAAATTTAAAATGCATATACATTTTGATCCACAAAAGTTTCTTCTGGGCATCTGTTCCATAGCAATGAAAGCAAAAATACCATTATAACTTACATACAGAGATGTTTATTGCAGCATTATTTTAGAGGCATAAAAGAAAAAAGTAGAAACAAAGAGATTGCCTACCCATCAATAATGGAATATTTGAATAAATTATGACATATTACAATATAAAATTCTATGCAGCCGTTAGAAAGAAAGTCATTGTTGAGAAAATACAAGATTCAAAAATACAGATTCCAATTTTTGCAAAATAATGACAAACCTCTCTATGCGTATGTGTATTTCTATATAGTATGAATATGTATGTAGTTATTTACTTATGAATACATGAGCATAAAGGGTAATATGAAAGCATATACAGTAGGTTGTTAACATGGGTAACTTCATGTCTATGAGGAGATAATGTGGATTGAGAGAGGGGTACATGGGAAAGGAAAAGCTAAAGCAAAATAAAAACTGCATTAAAAAAACAGGATGTATGATATGATCACACATCTTGAGTTTATGTAAAATTATATGTGACTGTTTACATGTACAAGTAATTTAAAAGAAAAAAGTAACAGAGCAATGGGAAGTTAGTTTCACTGAGCCTCTGGCCGTTTCAGCGCAGCCTACATGTCTTGGTACGGCCATAAAGAGCACTGTAATTCGACATTGACATGGAAAATAACACAAGGCAGCACTGCCACGCCCACTGTGAGGGGTGGAGAGGGATGCAGTCATGAGATGAATCAAAATGAGTTAAGAAAACCCAAAGAACAAGCTTCTGCAGACCATAGAAAAAGTCAACTAGCAGAAAAAAACCAAAGTAGAAGATAATAAAGACCTCCTCTCTGAAGCACATTTGTTAGAGACTGATGCTAGACTCTAGTTAAACTCCATGACAGAGAGAAGCCCTGAAGAGAAGAGGAAGACTTGAACTTTGTCTCCCACTGGCTGATTCCTAAGGTATATTCAAGCTTGAAAAGTCCATGATTGCAGAATTGCAATGGGAATGCTCTAACATTTAGGATACATACATAGAATTTTGGAGCTGGATGGGCTTTGGAGGATTGTCTAGTAGTAGGTCCAAAAGGTTCTTTAATTTAATTTTTTTTATTGTTGTGAAATATATCTAACATAAAATTTACCATTTTAACCATTTTTAAGCGTACATTTGAGTGGCGTTAAGTACATTCACGGTGTTGTGTCAAATGTCTCATTTCAGTGGGCCAACTGGGGGACACTGGGTGAGGGTATACAAGACCTTTCTGTGTTTTCTTTGCAACTTCCCATAAATTTATAATTACTTCAAGTTTTTAAATTTTTTTTTTTAATGGAGTGCTTGTGTGTGCTTCAGGAGCTTCCCTGCTGGTGCAGGAGAGGCAGCATGAGGAAGATTCCAGGCGTAACCTCTACTGCCCAGCTTCACTCGGAGCGACTTCGCTTCATCTCCTTCACATGCTGTGGTGCTACAGGAGATTTCTGAAGTTTCATGTTAAGAAACAGGTCCATTATAAAAAATAGTTTTGAAAACTGCTGACTCTATTATTTTACTGGTAAAGAAAGATTAGTTTTCCAATGTTGCTAAGCTAATAAATGACAGCTAGGATGCAATTTCAGGTCTGCTGACTCCTGGTCTGGTCCTCCCTACGCTATACAATTGCCTCCATTGAAAAATGAAGATTTTTTCCCTTCCCAGCTCTGCCACCATCTATCACAAGCTAAAGTGAACATCTTCAGATAGCAACACAGGTAATGTGTGTATTATAGACATGGAAGAAACTGTAGTTGAGAACAAATCTAGAGGCTCAGAAACCTAGGATATCAGATACCAGTATCTCCAAGTTTGTAACCTCAATCAAGTATGCCTTAGTCCTGAAAGTATATGCAGTGAAAGATAATATACCTGACCCGGGTCTCAGAGGAATTTAAGAGAAAAATAAATGAATGCCTGTTTTTCAATTCAATTAGCAAATATTTAATAAGTGTCCACTAAGTGCCAGGGACCATGACAGACACTTGGGATGCGATGGTAAGAAAACAAGACACGGCCTTTTCTCTCATGAGCTCACTGCCCACAAGGATGGAATACACAGTTATTAATCCAGTAATCAAACTAATGAATAGATATTTCCACTGAGTTAGAGGAGAAAAAGGGATGAAACCTAGTACAATTAACATGTTATAAACAGAAAATGACCTAAAAACGGTCAGAGCAAGCTTCCCTGAAGTGGTTTGAACTGAATCCACAAGATAAGTGAGCGTTAACAGGATGTGTTTGTGAAAAGCTACTTGTAAATAAAATTATAACTTAATTATTTATTAGGGAGGCTTTACTTTCTTTTTAACATCTTCATTGGAGTATAATTTCTTTACAATGGTGTGTTAGTTTCTGCTGTATAACAAAGTGAATTAGCTATACATATACATATATCTCCATATCTCCTCCCTCTTGCATCTCCCTCCCACACCCCCTATCCCAGGGAGGCTTTATTGAAAAGATAACTTTTGTAGAGAAGACAGTATTGTTTGGGTTGAGCAAATATACTACCTTCCTACTGTCATGCTCCCTATCACTCAACCAATCAAATTCAACATTCTTTTCTGATAAATACTGATACACCATCATGATAGAGGTTTTAGACAGCCCTTGCCAAGCAATCATATTTGGCACTCAAAATGAAATGTATTTTCCATCTTAGGTATAGTGAAAAAATATCTCTGGCCTCAAATTTGGAAGTTCTGATTTGTAGCTGCATGGCTTCAACTAATGATATAAGGGGACCGGCCAACATACAGGCCATTCACCTCAGTCCCTGTGGGGGTTACTTTTATGTGTCAACTTATTTGGGCTAAGGGATGCCCAGATAGCTGGTAAAATGTTATGTGTCTGTGTCTGTGAGTGTGCCTCTAGAAGAGATTAGTATTTGAATCAGTAGATTGAGCAAAGAGTATAACCTTCACCAACGTGGATCGGCATTCCACCTAAAGCCTGAGTAAAACAAAAAGATGGAGGAAGGGTGAACTTGCTCTGTCTGCTTGAGCTGAGACATACATCTTCTCTTGCCCTCAAACATCAGCGCTTCTGGCTCTTGCACTCAGACTGGGACTTAGACCATCAGCCCCCAATTCTCAGGTGTTTGGACTTGAATTCAATTACATCACCAGCTTTCCCAGTTCTCCAGCTTGCAGACTGCAGCTTGTGGGACTTCATGGTCTCTAAAACCATGTGAACCAATTTCTATAATGAATACACATATCTTATTGGTTCTATTTCTTTGAAGAACCCTGACGAATACAGTCTCCAAAGAAACAATAAATACTGCTACCCAATCTTATAAACTGCATGAGGGAGTCTATGGGGTGAGCTCTCTTTGAATTCTACCCTCAATTTATGGGTGGGAGGGTTAGCCCAGAAAATGTGTCCTTGGGCAGTACCATTTGTGAATTTGCCTGGGGAATTACAAAAGTATTTTGCTGAGACTTGCAAAACTAAAACTAAGAAGACTGCAAGTATCAAAGGCGTTAAATTTCAAGACAGAAGGTCTGATATTAAAACTTTACAGAGATATTGTTGGCACATAACTTAAAATTTGTGGGTACTCCCTCCTCTTCAGATCACAGCGCCGTGGCAACGTTCTCGGAACAGTAAAGAACCGATTATACCTCAAACTTTGGCTGATTTGGAATATGGCTGCTTTCAAGAACTTCTGTTTATTTTGGGCTTGAAAATGAATATTAACATCATTTTTATAGTTTTTCTCATAACCTCTACTATCTGTAAGAATGTGTGCTTGCCGACTGAAGTTTTGCCAATCATAATACTCCAGCAGCTGGCAGAGGAATACTGGATTTCAAAAAATTTTTTCTTTTTAAAATTTTTACCTCAACACATGGTAATATCTTTAACACTGGCTGTTTACAATTGAATAAGATGTTTTTCATATCCCACGTTCTCTTTAGAGCCGCCCTGGTACCCTTTCACCTTAATACCTTTGTTACCATCAGCACAGCCCTAGTAAGATGGTCCATAGGCTCCAGTGTGAACTTGTCCTCAGTCTGTCTAGTTGAAGAGACAGACACTTGATTCAGGATGAACCTTTTGTGCTTTTCACTTCTATAATCTTATGATGGATAATTGTCATTATGCTAATAATAATAATTGTCATTAGCATTTGATTACGTACTTTACCCAGCTACACATTCATCAACTGCAGTCTTTCATATCAGTGCCAAATTGTATGAGTACAGAGGGGATTTCAATTTAATAGGTGTAAAGGATGCTAATAGTAAGTTCACTAAGTGTGTTGGCAAATGAGTCAAAATGACACAAGTAACTCTGGATGTTGGCACAATTTCATTTACTCCAAAGAAACATGAAGGTGGTATCTTCTGTTTATCTATTGTTGTTTTTACCTTCCTCTCCTCCCTTAAGCTCTCAGTTTGAGAGGTGTAGAGGGGTGGAAAGGCAAAAGTTAGATAGTGGTGCTCATCAGCGTTTAGGATGTGAATATAGTATTGCTTTGGGTGCATATATCAAGAGTGTCAATGCACAGAGGCAGAGCAGAGCTACTCCTGTGGCCTACACACTTAGGAAGCTGCATTTGCATATCTGAGTGTGTGTGTGTATGAGTGTGGTGTGTGTATGTGTGGTGGGTATGTGTGTGTGGTGAGTATGTGTGAGTGTGTGTGTGTGGTAAGTATGTGTGAGTGTGTGGTATGTGTGAGTGTGTGTGGTGGCTATGTGTATGTGTGTGTGGTGAGTATGTGTGTGTGTGTGGTGATTATGTGTGAGTGTGTGTGGTGGATATTTGTATGTGTGTGTGGTGAGTATGTGTGAGTGTGTGTGTGATGGGTATGTGTATGTCATGTGATGAGTATGTGTATGTGGTGAGTGAGTGTGTGTGTGTGGTGGCTGGTGATGCTCATCAATCTGATCACTCTTGCTTGCTGATCCACCTGTCGGTGTTTGCTGCTTTGTTGTCACTTCCCTGCAGAGTTGTCTCTTCTTTTTTGTCCATTGCTTCTCCCATCAGCTGACTACTGATCAAACCTTAGGGAAACAAAAACATGCACTCAGCTCCCTGTGGTAAAATGTTGAAATGCAAGACTCACGCAATTGAAACTCCAGACAACTATGCACCTGTGAGAGGCAGCCCACCCAGTGTTCACACAGGTGTCTTTTTTTAACATCTTTATTGGGGTATAATTGCTTTACAATGGTGTGTTAGTTTCTGCTTTATAACAAAGTGAATCAGTTATACATATACATATGTTCCCATATCTCTTCCCTCTTACATCTCCCTCCCTCCCACCCTCCCTATCCCACCCCTCCAGGCGGTCACAAGACACCGAGCTGATCTCCCTGTGCTATGTGGCTGCTTCCCACTAGCTATCTACCTTACGTTTGGTAGGGTATATATGTCCATGCCTCTCTCTTGCTTTGTCACAGCTCACCCTTCCCCCTCCCCATATCCTAAAGTCCATTCTCTAGTAGGTTTGTGTCTTTATTCCTGTCTTACCCCTAGGTTATTCATGACATTTTTCCCCTTAAATTCCATATATATGTGTTAGCATACGGTATTTGTCTTTCTCCTTGTGACTTACTTCACTCTGTATGACAGACTCTAGGTCTATCCACCTCATTACAAATAGCTTGATTTCATTTCTTTTTATGGGTGAGTAATATTCCATTGTATATATATGCCACATCTTCTTTATCCATTCAACTAATGATGGGCACTTAGGTTGTTTCCATCTCCAGGCTATTGTAAATAGAGCTGCAATGAACATTTTGGTACATGACTGTTTTTGAATTATGGTTTTCTCAGGGTATATGCCCAGTAGTGAGATTGCTGGGTCATATGGTAGTTCTATTTTTAGTTTTTTAAGGAACCTCCATAGTGTTGTCCATAGTGGCTGAACTAATTCACATTCCCACCAGCACTGCAAGAGTATTCCCTTTTCTCCACACCCTCTCCAGCATTTATTGTTTCTAGATTTTTTGATGATGGCCATTCTGACTGGTGTGAGATGATATCTCATTGTAGTTTTGATTTACATTTCTCTAATGATTAATGATGTTGAGCATTCTTTTATGTGTTTGTTGGCAGTCTGTATATCTTCTTTGGGGAAATGTCTATTTAGGTCTTCTGCCCATTTTTGGACTGGGTTGTCTGGTTTTTTGTTATTGAGCTGCATGAGCTGCTTGTAAATTTTGGAAATTAATCCTTTGGCAGTTGCTTCATTTGCAAACATTTTCTCCCATTCTGAGGGTTGTCTTTTGGTCTTATTTACGGTTTTCTTTGCTGTGCAAAAGCTCTGAAGTTTCATTAGGTCCCATTTGTTTATTTTTGTTTTTATTTCCATTTCTCTAGGAGGTGGGTCAAAAAGGATCTTGCTGTGATTTATGTCATAGAGTGTTCTGCCTATGTTTTCCTCTAAGAATTTGATAGTTTCTGGCCTTACATTTAGGTCTTTAATCCATTTTGAGGTTATTTTTCTGTATGGTGTTAGGGAGTGATCTAATCTTATACTTTTACATGTACCTCTCCAGTTTTCCCAGCACCACTTATTGAAGAGGCTGTCCTTTCTTCACTGTACATTCCTGCCTCCTTTATCAAAGATAAGGTGACCATATGTGCCTGGGTTTATCTCTGGGATTTCTATCCTGTTCCATTGATCTATCTTTCTGTTTTTGTGCGAGTACCATACTGTCTTGATTACTGTAGCTTTGTATTATAGTCTGAAGTCAGGGAGCATGATTCCTCCAGCTCCGATTTTCTTTCTCAAGATTGCTTTAGCTATTAGGGACCTTTTGTGTTTCCATACAAATTGTGAAATTTTTTGTTCTAGTTCTGTGAAAAATGCCAGTGGTAGTTTGATAGGGATTGCATTGAATCTATAGATTGCTTTGGGTAGTAGAGTCATTTTCACAATGTTGATTCTTCCAATCCAAGAACATGGTATATCTCTCCATCTATTTGTATCATCTTTAATTTCTTTCATCAGTGTCTTATAATTTTCTGCATACAGGTCTTTTGTTTCCTTAGGTAGATTTATTCCTAGGTATTTTATTCTTTTTGTTGCAATGGTAAATGGGAGTGTTTTCTTGATTTCACTTTCAGATTTCTCATCATTAGTGTGTAAGAATGCCAGAGATTTCTGTGCATTAATTTTGTATCCTACAACTTTACCGAATTCATTGATTAGCTCTAGTAGTTTTCTGGTAGCATCTTTAGGATTCTCTATGTATAGTATCATGTCATCTGCAAACAGTGACAGCTTTACTTCTTCTTTTCCGATTTGGATTCCTTTTATTTCCTTTTCTTCTCTGATTGCTGTGGCTAAAGCTTCCAAAACTATGTAGAATAAGAGTGGTGAGAGTGGGCAACCTTGTCTTGTTCCTGATCTTAGTGGAAATGGTTTCAGTTTTTCACCATTGAGGGTGATGCTGGCTGTGGGCTTGTCATATATGGCCTTTATTATGTTGAGGAAAGTTCCCTCTATGCCTACTTTCTGCATAGAAAATCAAAAATGGGTGTTGTCTTGTCAAAAGCTTTCTCTGCATCTACTGAGATGACCATATGGTTTTTCTCCTTCAATTTGTTAATATGGTGTATCACATTGATTGATTTGCATATATTGAAGAATCCTTGCATTCCTGGGATAAACCCCACTTGATCATGGTGTATGATCCTTTTAATGTGCTGCTGGATTTGTTTGCTAGGATTTTGTTGAGGATTTTCGCATCTATGTTCATCAGTGATATTGGCCTGTAGTTTTCTTTTTTTGTGACATCCTTGTCTGGTTTTGGTATCAGGGTGATGGTGGCCTCGTAGAATGAGTTTGGGAGTGTTCCTCCCTCTGCTGTATTTTGGAAGAGTTTGACAAGGATAGGTGTTAGCTCTTCTCTAAATGTTTGATAGAATTCACCTGTGAACCCATCTGGTCCTGGGCTTTTGTTTGTTGGAAGATTTTTAATCACAGTTTCAATTTCAGTGCTTGTGATTGGTCTGTTCATATTTTCTATTTCTTCCTGATTCATTCTTGGCAGGTTGTGCATTTCTAAGAATTTGTCCATTTCTTCCAGTTTGTCCATTTTATTGGCATAGAGTTGCTTGTAGTAATCTCTCATGATCTTTTGTATTTCTGCAGTGTCAGTTGTTACTTCTTCTTTTTCATTTCTAATTCTATTGATTTGAGTCTTCTCCCTTTTTTTCTTGATGAGTCTGGCTAATGGTTTATCTATTATTTTTATCTTCTCAAAGAACCAGCTTTTACTATTATTGATCTTTGCTATCTTTTCCTTCCTTTCTTTTTCCTTTATTTCTGATCTGATTTTTATGATTTCTTTCCTTCTGCTAATTTTGGGATTTTTTGTTCTTTTTTCTCTAATTGCTTTAGGTGCAAGTTTAGGTTGTTTATTTGAGATGTTTCCTGTTTCTTAAGGTGGGCTTGTACTGCTATAAACTTCCCTCTTAGAACTGCTTTTGCTGCATCCCATAGGTTTTGGGTGATCCTGTCTCCATTGTCATTTGTTTCTAGGTATATTTTTATTTCCTCTTTATTTCTTCAGTGATCACTTCGTTATTAAGTAGTGTATTGTTTAGCCTCCATGTGTTTGTATTTTTACAGATCTTTTCCTGTAATTGATATCTTGTCTCATAGCATTGTGGTCGGAAAAGGTACTTGATACTATTTCTATTTTCTTAAATTTTCCAAGACTTGATTTGTGACCCAAGATATGATCTATCCTGGAGAATGTTCCATGAGCACTTGAGAAAAATGTGTATTCTGTTGTTTTTGGATGGAGTGTCCTATAAATATCATTTAAGTCCATCTTGTTTAATGTATCATTTAAAGCTTGTGTTTCCTTATGTATTTTCATTTTGGATGATCTGTCCATTGGTGAAAGTGGGGTGTTAAAGTCCCCTACTATGCTTGTGTTACTGTCAATTTCCCTTTTTATGGCTGTTAGTATTTGCCTTATGTATTGAGGTGCTCCTATGTTGAGTGCATAAATATTTGCAATTTTTATATTTTCTTCTTGGATCGATCCCTTGATCATTATGTAGTGTCCTTATTTGTCTCTTGTAATAGGCTTTATTTTAAAGTCTATTTTGTCTGATATGAGAATTGCTACTCCAGCCTTCATTTGGTTTCCATTTGCATGGAATATCTTTTTCCATCCCCGTACTTTCAGTTTGTATGTGTCTCTAGGTCTGAAGTGGGTCTCTTGTAGACAGCATATATATGGGTCTTGTTTTTGTATCCATTCAGCCTATCTGTGTCTTTTGGTGGGAGCATTTAGTCCATTTACAATCAAGGTAATTATTGATATGCATGTTCCCATTCCCATTTTCTAAATTGTTTTGGGTTCGTTGTTGTAGGTCTTTTCCTTCTCTTGTGTTTCTTGCCTTGAGAAGTTCCTTTAGCATTTGTTGTAAAGCTGGTTTTGTGGTGCTGAACCCTTTCAGCTTTTGCTTGTCTGTAAAGGTTTTAATTTCTCCATCAAATCTGAATGAGATCCTTGCTGGGTAGAGTAATCTTGGTTGCAGGTTTTTCTCCTTCATCACTTTAAATATGTCCTACCACTCCCTTCTGGCTTGCAGAGTTTCTGCTCCAAGATCAGCTGTTAACCTTATGGGGATTCCCTTGTGTGCTGTTGTTTTTCCCTTGCTGCTTTTAATATGCTTTCTTTGTATTTAATTTTTGACAGTTTGATTAATATGTGTCTTGGCATATTTCCTTGGATTTATCCTGTATGGGACTCTCTGTGCTTCCTGGACTTGATTAACTATTTCCTTTCCCATATTAGGGAAGTTTTCAACTATAATCTCTTCAAATATTTTCTTAGTCCCTGTCTTTTTCTTTTCTTCTTCTGGAACCCCTATAATTCGAATGTTGGTGCTTTTAATGTTGTCTCAGAGGTCTCTGAGCCTGTCCTCAGTTCTTTTCATTCTTTTTTATTTATTCTGCTCTGCAGTAGTTATTTCCACTATTATATCTTCCAGGTCACTTATCCGTTCTTTTGTCTCAGTTATTCTGCTATTGATCCCATCCAGAGTATTTTTCATTTCATTTATTGTGTTGTTCATCGTTGTTTGTTTCTTTCTCTAGGTCCTTGTTAAATGTTTCTTGCACTTTGTTTATTCTATTTCCAAGATTTTGGATCATCTTTACTATCATTATTCTGAATTCTTTTTCAGGTAGACTGCCTATTTCCTCTTCAGTTGTTAGGTCTGGTGGGTTTTTATCTTGCTCTTTCACCTGCGGTGTGTTTTTCTGTCTTCTCATTTTGCTTATCTTACTGTGTTTGGGGTCTCCTTTTTGCAGGCTGCAGGTTCGTAGTTCCCGTTGTTTTTGGTGTCTGTCCCCAGTAGCTATGGTTTGTTCAGTGGGTTGTGTAGGCTTCCTGGTGGAGGGCACTAGTGCCTGTGTTCTGGTGGATGAGGCTGGATCTTTCCTCTCTGGTGGGCAGGTCCACGTCTGGTGGTGTGTTTTGGGGTGTCTGTGGCCTTATTATGATTTTAGGCAGCCTCTCTGGTAATGGGTTGGGTTGTGTTCCTGTCTTGCTGGTTGTTTGGCATAGGATGTCCAGCACTGTAGGTTGCTGGTCGTTGAGTGAATTTGGGTGCTGGCGTTGAGATGGATATCTCTGGGAGATTTTCGCTGTTTGATATTATGTGGAGCTTGGATGTCTCTTGTTGACCAGTGTCCTGAAGTTGGCTCTACCACCTCAGAGGCACAGCACTGACTCCTGGCTGCAGCACCAAGAGCCTTTCATCCAAACAGCTCAGAATAAATGGGAGAAAAAGTAGAGAGAAAGAATTAGTAGAAGTAGGAAGAAAGAAAGAAAGGAAGGAAGGAAGGAAGGAAGAAAGAAAGAAGAAAAGAAGGAAAGATAGAAAGAAAGGAAAGAGGGACGGTGGGAGGAAGGAAGGAAGGATGGAAGGAAGGAAAAAAGAAAGAAAGAAAGATAAAGTAAAATAAAATAGAGTAAAATATAGTAAAGCTATTAAATTAAAAAATAATTATTAAGAAAAAAATTAAAAGAAAAAAACCGGACGGATAGGACCTTAGGACAAATGGTGGAAGCAAAGCTATATAGACAAAATCTCATACAGAAGCATACACATACACACTCACAAAAATAGGAAAAGGGGAAAATATCATAAATCTCGTTCTCAAAGTCCACGTCCTCAATTTGGGATGATTCGTTGTCTAAAGGAGGGAAGGAAGGAAAGAAAGAAGATAAAGTAAAATAAAATAGAGTTATTAAAGTTAAAATTAATTATTAATAAAGAAAAAAATTAAAACAACAACAACAACGACAAAAACAGACGGATAGAACCCTAGGACAAATGGTGGAAGCAAAGCTATACAGACAAAATCTCACACAGGAGCATACACATATACACTCACAAAAAGAGGAAAAGGGGGAAAAATCATAAATCTTGCTCTCAAAGTCCACCTCCTCAATTTGGGATGATTCGTTGTCTATTCATGTATTCCACAGATGTAGGGCACATCAAGTTGATTGTGGAACTTTAATCCGCTGCTTCTGAGGCTGCTGGGAGAGAATTCCCTTTCTCTTCTTTGTTCTCACAACTCCCAGGGGCTCAGCTTTGGATTTGGCCCCACCTCTGCATTTAGGTCGCCGCAGGGCGTCTATTTTTCGCTCAGACAGGACGGGGTTAAAGGAGCCGCTGATTCGGGGGCTCTGGCTCACTCAGGCCGGGGGGAGGGAGGGGCATGGAGTGCAGGGTGAGCCTGCGGCGGCAGAGGCCAGCGTGACGTTGCACCAGCCTGAGGCTCGCCGTGAGTTCTCCCGGGGAAGTTGTCCCTGGATCCCGGGAACCCGGCAGTGGCGGGCTGCACAGGCTCCCCAGAAAGGAAGTGTGGATAGTGACCTGTGCTCGTACACAGGCTTCTTGGCGGCGGCAGCAGCAGCCTTAGCGTCTCATGCCCGTCTCTGATGTCCGCGCTTTTAGCTGCGGCTCATGCCTGTCTCTGGAGCTCCTTTAAGCAGCGCTCTTAATCCCCTCTCCTCGAGCACCAGATAACAAAGAGGGAAGAAAAAGTCTCTTGCCTCTTCGGCAGCTCCAGAGCTTTTCCCGGACTCCCTCCCGGCTAACCGTGGTGCACTAACCCCTTCAGGCTATGTTCACACCGCCAACCCCAGTCCTCTCCCTGCGCTCGGACCAAAGCCCGAGCCTCAGCTCGCAGCCCCACCTGCCCCGGCGGGTGAGCAGACAAGCCTCTCGGGCTGGTGAGTGCTGGTCGGCACCAATCCTCTGTGTGGGGATCTCCCCGCTTTGCCCTCCGCACCCCTGTTGCTCTGCTCTCCTCCGCGGCTTCAAAGCTCCCCCCCTCCGCCACCCGCAGTCTCTTCCCGCGAAGGGGCTTCCTAGTGTGTGGAAACCTTTCCTCCTTCACAGCTCCCTCCCACTGGTGCAGGTCCCGTCCCCATTCTTTTGTCTCTGTTTGTTTTTTTTCTTTTGCCCTACCCAGGTACGTGGGGAGTTTCTTGCCTTTTGGGAGGTCTGAGGTCTTCTGACAGCGTTCAGTAGGTGTTCTGTAGCAGTTGTTCCACGTGTAGATGTATTTCTTGTGTATCTGTGGGGAGGAAGGTGATCTCCACGTCTTACTCTTCCGCCATCTTACCCTCGTCCCCCACAGGTGTCTTTTTATAAACTCTTCCACTTCCCTTCCATTTCAAGTTTGGAAGGTATAAAGGTCCTTGGGAAGGAGCAGCCACTGGTGATAGCACCCCAGCTCTACAGGAAGCTGTTCTGCCCCCTGTTGGGAGTACCTGGTATCTCTGTGAGAGCTTCTTTGGGTGATTGGTAGGATTTGCATTTTTGAAAATCAGTGGTTTTAGAAAGCACAACTTTAACCAAGACACAAAATAGTTTTAGTTTTTGAGTAATTTAGATAATATGTTACTATGATATTTTGTCAACCTCTTGCTTCCAGGGCTATTTATAAAGCCAGCTGTGTGACTTGGGGATGCCCACTTCCCTCTCTGGACATCAGACTCTACTATAAAATGAATGACTCTAACCACATCAGTGGTTTTCACTCAAGGGCCACCTTGGAGGTCAAAGAAAGGTTCCAGTACTCCACCATCCACCTGAACAGCTCAGCTTCTGCTTGGTTTATGTTTTGAGATTCCTCATAAGATTTAAATTGAGAGAGACAGAAGAAGAAGAAGAAGGAGAAGGAGAAGGAGAAGGAGAAGGAGGAGGAGGAGAAGGAGAAGGAGAAGGAGAAGGAGAAGGAGAAGGAGAAGGAGAAGAAGAAGAAGAAGAAGAAGAAGAAGAAGAAGAAGAAAGAAGAAGAGGAAGAAGAAGAAGAAGAAAAAGAAGAAAGAGAAGGAGAAGGAGGAGGAGGAGGGGGAGGGAAGAGAAGAAAGAAGAAGGAAAAGGAGAAAAAAGAAGAGGAGGAGGAGGAAGAGGAAGAAGAAGAAAAAGCATTCTGTGGCTTAAGGTTGTTTGAGAAAACAACTGAACTACATAATTGTAAATATTTTTCCAGCTCAAGGAATCTAGATTCATCCATGAGATATAAGGCGACTTGCAGTACTTGATTACTCACATATTTTAACAGAGTTATGACAAAAGGGGAGATGTAGCTTCTAAAGGGTGTCTGTCTTATAACTTGATAGAAACTTGTAGGAGGTGTGAGGGGTGTTGTCACTCAGTTACTAATATCCTGTCTTCCAGGGTCTACTCTATATCCTTTGACCTTATGATTGCTTTCTTCTCTGTTGTTTTCCTGACCTTCACCCAAAGATTTCAAAGGAAATTGAAGGAACTCCAGCCACATGGGGTCCCACATGAGCAGGTGGAGACACAAGGATGAAGACTAAAACAGTATTGTCCCGCAGCCTGGTAGCCAGCTTCCAAGAGGTGGGTTAGCTGAGAATCACTTGAAAGGGTGGAATCCCTCGAAGATCCTTCCTCTGAGCCTCTCTCCCAAAGTCTCCTTGCAGTCTGCCAAGGCCCCTCTGAATCCCCTCACCCCGCTCTGTGGCACATGCTGAACATGACACTCCAGCCCTTACCCCTAGTCACTGAATATATCCTAAATTTTTCATAGATATCTAGATCTATCCTTGTGATTAAAAATAAGAAAATTATAAAAAGGAATATAGTGTTAGGAAAGATAGTGAACTTGCAATTAGCTTCAAAATAACTATCATTTTATTGCATATAATTTTTTTTCAGCTCTTAAAAATGTCAGAAATTGGGTGGGGTAATAAAACAAAATGGATAATTATTGAAGGTAGGTGGTATGTATATGGGAGTTCACTGTACTATTTTCTCTACTTTTGTGTATGTTTGAAGTTTTCTATAATATAAAGTTTTTTGAAAGTGTTATGGAACCTGCTGGAAGGAGCATTGGGCCAGGAGTGAGGGCACCTGCTTTTGTCAATACATTTAGATCCTACTGGCAGGGGAGCTGCTGGGCTTGTCAGAGGAGGAGCTGGATGAAAGCAGGGTATGATGGTTCATTGGAGTCTCCTTATTGTAGAGGGCTTCAGGAACCAGGAGGTAACCTTCCATGGATGGAGGCACCCAAGGAGAGCCCTGTAAGGGCTGAGTAGACAGAAGTGTGACCCTCTGAGACCAGGTTGCCAGGGTTGGGGAGTAAAAAGAGTAGGAGAAGGGGCCAGACTCTTTTTGATGTTTCTTCTCCTTGTGTCCCCTTTCTCCCTTCCTCCTCCCTAGAACTTTCTGACAGGTGAACTTTGAATCTCTTCCCAGTCCTGGGGCTCAGATTCTATGCCCAGCTTCTGGCCTGACTGTCCTCACTTTCTTGACACCCACTTCCCCTTCCTCATCTCTGATTCCTGGGTTCTCCTTCTGCGGATCTGGGCAGGCAGGTCTGGGCGCAAACCAGACAGATGCAAGGCTGCTGAATGCTGCTTGGTTATACACAGGATAAATACTTTGATATTTCACAGAAAAGCGTTGTTGCTTCATAAAATTTAAATAAGAGGAAGCTTGGGACTTCCCTGGCAGTCCAGTGGTTAAGACTTCGCCTTCCCCTTCGTCCGCAAGGGGTGTGGGTTTGATCCCTGGTTGGGGAGCTAAGATCCCACAAGCTTCATGGTCAAAAAACCAAAACATAAAGCAGAAGAAATATTGTAACAAAATTCAATAAAGACTTTAAAAATGATCCACATCAAAAAAATCTTTTAAAAAATTTGGAAAAATTTTTTTAAAAAGTAATAAATAAATAAGAGGAAGCTAAGTCTATAAACTAATAAGAAAAAAAAATCTCTCAACTGGTTAGCATACTGATTTATAGGAATCTCTCCATTCTATTAATCAAAAATATTGTATTTAAAACTGCATGTCACCACACCATTAGTTCATTGTGAAATCAGTTAGTAAGTCCAACCAGCAATTTTGCAGTATAATAAAATAGGATCAAATAGAAAATATCAGGTTCACCACATGTAGTTAAGGAAAAGTGTTGTTGCATGAAAAGTTTGATTCACTTAAATGTATACAAAGGTATGAGTATTTAGACAGGGATGCAAAGTATTTCTTACTGTGGGTGTGGGCAAAATGCCTGAAAATTACTGAATTCTAACAATTGCTCCTGGAAGTCAACTTGGGACCGTGTATGGGCTTCCATTGGTCCTGGGAAGGTATCTGAAATGTCCAGGTAAATGTTTCCTCCTGATAGAACTCACTGCTGCCTGGGGGCCAAGGTAAGTCTTTGGGCTCATGAATGAAGTCCTCTGCCTCCTGTGGTAAAATACTCACCTATGACTTTGGATGTATCTACAAGTCACTTTGGAACTGGACAGAGGCCTCTCCCTCATAGGTAAATGGAGTAATCAGAGAAATAGCCAACTTCCTTTGAAGATGGATGGACCCAACTGTACAATCTTCCACTCCTGTGAAGGCAGCTGTGGCTGTGACTGGCTTCTCCTGGTCTCAGGAGGGTCCTCTGCTATCCATCTGTCTCTAACCTGGACCATGTTACAGCTTCACTGAAAGATAATGGCCTCAAGAAGCTGCCTCTCACATAGTCTGATGGCTGGTGAGGTTAAATTTGGTGAAAAAAACCCCCCAAACATCCAGAAATATCTGTCATGTTTTCACCATGAGAGATGTTCCACCAGTTCATGGCTAGTTTGTACTGTCTCTTCAACCACCAGTCCTACACTTTCTTTTGCCCCTTCATCCTTCTCTGCTTTATAGCCAGCTGTAAATATATACTTCCTGAGAATCATACATATAATTTCTGAACTTGGATATATATACATATCTCCCCAGGCCCACAGATGACCCATCCCAGGTCCAACACAGTCCACTGCCAAGACCCTAATGGCATTCAGGCTCTAAAGATGACTTCCCATTGCCACTCCAGGAAGACTGCAGAATTCTCCACTAGCTCCATACAGCGAATATTTAGAACATTTTATATGCTCCAAAATCTAACATAAGTTTTAATTTGACTATCAGGCTTATTGATTTTCAGAACTTTACTGTTCAAGCTGCTCTGGTATTAAACCTTTTGGAGCTAAACCATTGGAAGATATGTATTAAGAATAGATTGGTGTTTGCCATAAACGAAAGTCCACTTTTAAGCCATAGATTTCTGCAGTTTTGGCATGCAAGTTAAAGATTCCTGCCTACTTTAGTTTTTGTTAATGTGTCTCAATAGATGAAATGGCCAGTGAAATGGAAGCCAGCAAACTCAGACTTACATGAGGCCAAACCACCCACCAAGCCAGGCTACCCCCATGAGTGTTGTGGCTAATTGCCGTTGGTGCTAAGACCTGGCTTGTAGTCTTTTTCAGACAGCACCTACAAAAGGCAGGGTATATTTTAGGTGCTTAGTAACTGCGAGTTGTTGGTATTTTTATTCCCTTTTGTAACTTTCATCACCCCTGAAAAGGTCTACTTCAGATGTATGGTTTTTGTCATGATAGGGAATTATGAGTATGGAAGGTTTAGTACAAAATCTCACCCATTTAAGAACTAAATAGCTCAATCTGTATTTTCTACTACTGAGTCATTAATGCCATTATTTAAAATTTTACAGTGTATTACCTCAAAAAGAAGAAATGGTATTGTAAATGGGGCAAAGATATTAAAGCCCTCCCAGGTCCACTCTGCCCCCACCAAATACTGAATGACTTGGATTCTCTGAGGAATATTCATCAAATTTACTGTTTCAGAGCATAGGCATTTCAGCATCTTCCCCTGGAGCCAAGTTTTCTCATAATCTTTTCATCAAACATTCCAGCAATAATACTTTTTTCTCTCCTTCCCACATTCTAAGATTTCTTGAAAGAAAGCTTTCTACATTCACAAGTTCCTCACCTCCTGTGTTAGTTAGGGCACAGGCTAAGTAAGCTTCTGTGACAAAGAGATCTAAAAATACAGTAGCTTATATAAGTTAGAACTCCTTTCTTGTCATGTAACATCCTGGCAGTAGGTGGTCCAGCCTGTAAGGCAACACTAGTCCATTCAGGAGCAGAGGTTCCTTTTATCCTGTGGCTCCACCATGCTCTGGAGATTTATCTTCATCTGAGTGATGAAGAATGGCGTTGCCATTAGCTGAAATGGAAGATGGTTTAGGAGGCAGACATGAGGAGCTCACTTAGGCATGTTACATTGTGTTTCCAAGTAAAAATATATGTAGGTAGTTGGATAAACTGGGTGGGAATTCAGAGGAGAGGTCCATGCTATAGACATGACTTGAGGAGTCATTGGTCATGGACCTTGATGAAATCAACAAGGGACTGAGTGTGTATAAAGAAGAGAAAATGATTAAATATTAAACCCTGGGTCACTCAGAAATGTGGAGGTTGGAAACATGAAGAAGAATCAGCCAGTGAATGTAAAGGAGCAAATGATCAGAGAGAGGGAAATCAAGAGAGTGTGGTGTCCTCAAAGCCGAGAGAGGAGCATGTGTCAAGGAGGAGGGGACAGTCACTTGTCAAATGCTACTTATGGGTCAAGTAAGGTGAGGATTGTGATATGACCATTGGATTTAGCTTCAAGTGGCAGCAAACACATCTGAAGAGCAGAGGTGAAACTAAGTGGAAGAAGGGCTTCTGTTTTATTGAGTCATTTTTTAAAATTCATTGAGTCAAGAAAAATTGAATATCTACAATGCTCCTACATTCATGACATATGCCTTTAGGTAGATATTCAATAAGACTGTTCATAAATTGTTCCAAGTGTCTTAGATTCACTTCTGTAAGTAGTGCTGTTCCTCTCCAAAGGTCCCCTCCACTCTCTCCTTCACAATCAGCTCCCTCCTTTTACTGGACACATCAGTTGCCTCGGTGACCAGCCTGTGGCAAAAATGGTCACCCTGCAAGAGGAAGACCCTAAAGATAAACCACAAAATTCAACAGAGAAGACACAAACCAATACAGAAATCTGACTGAGTGTTGAAAAGGGAAAATGCACAAAACTCTGGGAGCAACTAGGCTGCAGTTAAAGTCCTCTCCAGTTTCATGGGTCAGAGACCACCAAGAGGATGTTATCGCAATGAGTGCACACAAGCCTTCACCCCTGATGATTGCTGTAATGAAGTGGAACAATGGCATATATGAGCCGAATCAGCTTTGAAATCACTACATGTGCTTATGTTTGTATTAAAATGAGCTCGCTTATCTGAACACATATCCCCACGGAGGGAGGGCCTGCGGTCAGGAGGGTGCCAGGGGGATGATAATGCAGGACAATGCAGGACATTAAAATCCACCAGAGAAAATCCACAGGACAAAAAGATAAAGAAGGGGGTGTAATCATCTAGCTGGTATTAGAAAAGCTGCTCTGAAGCAAACAGGTCTCTGATTAAAGGGCCAGAAGCCTCTGGTTCTGGTAAAAGCTGTCACTATTTCTGGACCTTCTGCAGTAAACTGAGGGAGTTAGACAAGATGGCCTTTGAGATTTCTTGCACCTCTTACATTTCAAAACCGAAGTCTCCCAAATGTGCGACAAGATTCACTTCATTAATAATTAGGAAGTGCCTTTCCAGTCCCACTGTGAGTTTTGACCTGGATGCATGCATTAGTAGAGTTGTTAATGATTTTACCCTTGGAAGAAGCCACATGTGTACACACTTTACAGATTTGGAGGCCTAACAATGTGGGGAGGGGACATTTGCTGCCTCTAACCTACATGCTCAGAAGGATTTGTCTCCTATGTAATGGGCCAGAGCAAGACAATGGGCTGGCTGTTGCTAGGAAGTGAAACATTGTTACTTAGCACACACACAAAGAAAGATGACAGCAAATGTTGGGGATCAGCCCTGTGGCAGAGCTCTGACAGGGTGACACTCCTAACGTGTGCAGACAAACAGTTTCCTTTTTCCCTCTCTGATTTCTTGCTAAACCTTCCAAATTCATTCTTGGTGTGCTTTGTGGATGAATGTGTTGTTCTGTGCTGGGCTCTATGTCTACTGCCTGAATTGCATACAACACTATGGAATTGTTGTTTGTTAATCAAGTCTATTAGTAGAATTTACACAAAGCCATCCCAGCACATCATTCTATTGTGGAAACTGAGTGAGCCTAGGGAAGATGTAGTCTTGAAAAGTAAATGAGGAGATATATATTTATATATCCTTCCTAGATGACAGTCACAGCCTGCTAGTTTATCTCATGTCCAAATGGGGTGGAGAAATAATCACATGATGACACGGATCTCAAGCCCCTTGCAGGGGATTTCCCCCCACATTCTCAAAGATAGGGATTGATTCCCCCAAATTCACACATTGACAAGCGGTAAAATTGGAATTTGAAATCAGATTTATTAACTTTAACTCTCTCACACATCCCAAACCACAATTATAAAACACAATGGCCAAATTTTTAGGCAACTAGCATTGGCACCATTTGAACTTTGGGTGTAACCAGGCTCAAGGTGAGTTCAACCTTTGTATTCTCCAGTTAAATGAGCTGATAAATTGCCTTTTTGCTCAAGCTACTTGGACATTGGTTTCTGTCACTTGTCAATAAGTTTTCATAATGATATATGAACTTTCCCATTCTGGAAACAAGTCTGTGTGCCTATAAAGGAAAGATAATTGCATGTGCTGATGGTGACCTATGTGCCCGATGCTGTGCTGAAGGTTTTGCATTATGTATTCATTTACCCTCAAAACAGTGAAATAGATATTTTTAATTTCCCCATTTTACAGGTAAAGAAACTGAAGCACAAAGGGGTTAAGTATATTTCCCAGGGCCATGTATCTAGTAAGATTCAGAATCAAGATTTAAACATTGGTAGTCAGATGCCACAGTCTCCACTCAAAACCGTGTTGCCATACAACCCCTGTATGTGTGTACACAAGTGTGATTAACTGTGGTGTGAAGAAGTAGGCTAAAGGGGAAGAAGTGAAGCTTCTAGCTTGTTAGTCATTTTCTGCAGAGCAGACTCTGACCTCAGGATGCCCAGCCACACAGCATGCTTAGAACAACTTCTCGGGAGAAGTCAGCAAGTTGGGACTAAGCCACTGGACAGTGGATCACAGCAAGGATGTGGTGGATGCTTTTGAAAGTGGTGGCTCATAGCATGTGGTCATTGAACCGGAAGTTTGAGTGAAGTGAAAGGACTTCTGGAAGCAGAATCTAGCTCAGGAAGGCAAAAAGGATTAAACTGACAGAAGGGTCAGTCGGGCCCCCTTGTCCACACCCCACCCTCCATGTGCACCTAAAACTTAAGCAGTATTTATTCTTATACCTTTTAATCTTTGAAAATATAAGGTATAAAAACATATTACTAAAAAAAAATTACTATCTGATTTTAAGTTGCTTTTATTTTCCTCATGAAATTGTTCCCATGGTTGGCAATTGGGTCACTGGCCATTTAAAATTTTTCTCTCCTGAATTGTTCAGCAGAAAATATATTAGGTCATATTATTTGATGGCAAATGACAGGAACCCAACAAACATGAGGATTTATTAGATCTTATACCTGGGAAGCGTAGATGTGCAGCTACTTTTGGGCAAGTCTAGATCCAGGACCTCAGACCACATAATCATGAAATTCTCTCTCTCCCTTTCTCTTCCACTGTCCCTCCCTAATGGTCTGTCTTCTTAGCCAGTCTCTCCCCTATAGCAGCAAAGATGGCTCTAAGCTTACATTTGTCCTCAAGGTAGTGATTCCAGAAGGAAAAAAAGGAGGAGTTCCTTTTATTTTATAGCATATGCAACAGCTTATAGCACCTGCAAAAGACTGACTCATTAGGATCATGCCAACCCCTGGACTAATCAGTGTGTCTGAGGGGTGAGGTAGTTTGATCAGTCACATGCCAATTCTTGAGATAGGGAAGGTGGAGACATGCTCTTGACAGTTTCATGAGACAGTAAAGGGCATTTTCCCGAAGCAGAATTATGCAAAGTAGAGGGAAAGGCTATAGGTTGGCAAAACAAAAGATCACTAAAATACTCTTTTCTATTTAAAAATGAGGTATTCAACTTTTTATTGATTTGAAAGAGCTCTGTATATATTAAGAATGCTAATGTTTGGTTTGTACTATACAAACTGTGTATGTTTTTTCACAGTTTGTCACTTGTCTTTTCACTTTGTTTATGGTGTATTTTTTCGTCTTATAGTAATTAAAAATTTTAATGTAAGTCCCCACAGTTTAGTGAGGTTCTCAGAGATGCCACTTGAAAAGATCCTCACCCATGTCTCATTATCACTCACCATCTTACCCTACAGCCCTGAACAGTTAATATGCTAAAGTTCTAGTTTCCTACCTTCCTCAAAGAGATATTCAGGCATCAAATCGTTTCCCTATCTGTAAAATGGGAAACAATAGTACCAGAAAGATATACAGTTATGTAGCAGAATGTCCTTATCTTTTGGAATTGCATGCTAAATTGTCAGGACGTCAATGGTTTATTTTGAAGTGGTTCACCTAAAAAAATAAAGAATGAGAGAGAGGGGGGTGGGGCAAATAGTATAATCTATTAACAATGTTGCATCTAAGTGGTGGCTAAATGGATGTTCATTGTATATTATTTCTACTTTTCTTTATTTGAATTTTTTTCTAATTAAAAAGTTGCTGAAAAGAGTGAGAAGAAGGAGTTGTGGAACCTGTGGGTTATTTATTATACACATCCTCTGCTCCACTGATGGTGTATCCCAGCGGCCAGCTGGGGGTTTGTGTTCCAAGTACAGCACTATGGAGTACACACTGCAATTATTGCTCTGGTACAGCCATTGCTGTGAATGTGGATTTGTGGGGAGGGGGAGTTTGTGCCACACAGGGGTGGTGAACCTCTGAGAAGCCTTACTTCCAGCTAATCTTCGGAAAGCTGTGCAAGGCGCTGGCCATGCTGCCTGATGAGCTGGTCTAGACTTTGACTTGTCTAAACTTCTTATGGGAGCTAGAGTCACATTTTTAACAGGTCTCATATTTTGTTCAGCATATTTAGGTCAAATAAAAGCCAGTTTTTATTAACAAGGAAAAAATTTGCCCCAGAGCATGCTAACATTGATTCAGAAAATATGTGAACTCCTTGACAGCTCAGCTCTGTTCAAAAGGAATATGAAAAGCTGGAGTCATCTTTGAAGACTACTAGCCTAGAGAAAGGGTCATCAGAACTCTGGAGCCTAGAGGAAACTGAAAAGTTTAAGAATGAAATAACTTCCTGAGAATAAGACTTGAATGAAGAAAGCCCTACATGCACAGAACAAGAGAAGTTGGTGACTGAAATTATAAGGATGATCCATTCAAGAGAAAATGAGTTGAGTCATCACATCACAAGCAGCTTTTCCAACAGAATAGAGGCCAAGAGACAGTCCCCACTTGGTCCCTCACCAACAGCTGGGCCTTCGTGTTGAAAACAGAACTTTCCTCTCCCCTCCACTCGGTTCTCTCCTTTGCTACTGGACTATGATCACCCTTCTCTTCCTCCAATCTGAATTCATTATTGCCAGTGGATTCAAGGGGACAATTTTTGCAAAAAGGACCTTTCTCCTTCTTCCCTTTCTCTGCTTCCTCCTCTTGATCCCCACCCCTTCACCATCTTCACATCCTGAAAATTAAAGAGGATTCATTCTAGATTAATTCAACCTTCAAGCAAATCAAATATTTCAGAACTGTGCTGATAACTTCCAGAACCATACTGAAAAACTTGGGCCCCCCTTTTGTCTCTTTCTAAAGAAATAGTTTGGAATTATATATCTTTCACTATTGGTTTAAGAACCTGCTGTTACTTAGGAGACTAAACTTTTGCTTAAATTGAATCTTGATGGGACTCTGGTTCTCAATGTTTTGAAAATAACATTTACATACCAACTTATGAGTAATATTTCTGTTTATTTTATCCTTTACTTAGTATAAAAGCTGGTATTTTAATTTTTAATTACCATCACTATAACCCCAATAGTAATAGGAGTAATATATGTGTAGCTCAGATATTGGAGTTGTTTTAAACTGCAAATACAGTTTTTGTTTGCCCAGAGGCGTTCTCTTGTTTGTTTGGTTTTTTTTTTGCGGTATGCAGGCCTCTCACTGTTGTGGCTTCTCCCGTTGCAGAGCACAAGCTCCGGATGCGCAGGCTCAGCGGCCATGGCTCACGGGCCCAGCCACTCCGCGGCATGTGGGATCCTCCCAGACCGGGGCACGAACCCGCGTTCCCTATTGGCAGGCGGACTCTCAACCACTGCGCCACCAGAGAAGCCCCCAGAAGTGTTTTGACTACAGTTATAAAGCAAATGTAAAAGTTTATATTTACCTAAATAAACAGTGGTTAGTGATTGGTCTTGAAGAGATAACTACACTCCTATGTTCATTGCATCATTATTCACAATAGCCAAGGTATGGAAATAACCTAAATGCCAATCAACCAATGAATGTATAAACCAAATGTGGACTACACAGAGTGAATAAACAATATGTGGTATAATATATACATTGGGCCAACCCAATAACATACATCACTTCTGCCCACATTCCACTGGTCAGGATTCAGTTCATGGGCACAGCAAACTGCAAAAGAATCTGTGAGTTTAAGATGTGGTAACAGGAGGGAAAGAAAACAGGCTTTGGGGAACACACAGAAGTCTCTGCTGCAATTTTGTACAATTTTGTTGTAAGATGAGAAGTAGATACCCTTATCGTTTGAAAATTAGGGTCACTTTGAATAAATCATCCCCCGCTTCCTCCATTATCTTCATCTTCAATTTGTTTTAGCTGACAGCTTTACCTTTCACCCAGATCTTTGATTGTTTTCGGATTTTTGTATTGCTCTGTTTTCTTTTCCTTGTAGTGTGAAGTATGAATCCAACTTCACTTTTCTCTATATGGTGAACTCAGTTTTCCCAGTACCGCCTATCTAAATAATATAAATGTCATAATTAAAAAAATTCATTTAAAAATTGAGATGCCAACACATATCAAGTTCCCACATATACAAGGCCTCTCTATGCTCTTCTAGTGGCCTATTTGTCTGTTTTTTTTGTTCATTACCGTACTGTTTTTATTGCAATAACTCTTGTTACTGTAATAACATGTCCTGCAGGCCCAGGTCTGGGGAAAGCTGCTAGCAACCTAGGTTACTTCATCATTGTCTCTGGATTGCAAAATCTCTAAATTGGGTCTTAAATTATGACATCACTCCATTAATAGAGGGAGCATCAAGGCAGGTGAGATCTAACCACGAGGTCTGTAGGGCTATATGGTGAGTATATGGCCTCTAAGGCAACAGATGGGTATCCTTGTTAAGTCAAGACCATGACAGCCAGGATGAGGGTTTGCTTATGCCAATGGAACAGGTTAACATCTCTCTTATCAATTAACACAATCCAGAATTCTCAGTAAAATTGCTTTCGCAATCTATCTCCAACCTACTATTCTAGTCTCACTGCTAGAGATAGCATTGTGTTCATTTTATCCAGTTCCTTATTTTACCCTTGTGAAAGCCAAAACACTTGAAATCATTTCCTCCAGATTATTCAGCAAGTTTTGGGAAAAGCCAGGACCAGAATTCAAATCTCCCTACAGGTCTACTGTTCTTCCCACAACTGTCAGCATGGATCCTGCAGGGGAAGCTTTCTCCATACACCTCATCCTTCTTCCTGAACACTTGAGAAATACTGCATCAGTTGATCATAGATGCTGAGACCAGGGAGCAGGGTCTATTTTTCTTCTTCTTCCCTCTGAATGATTCTTACTTCTAGGAAAGAGGTGGATGAACATACTGCAACATTCCTCATCCCTACTTCCTTCACTAGGTTGTGGAGGTGAGGTTGAAGGCCAGCTGAACGTAAAAGTCTAACTGTGAAATCTGCAAGTCTTTACACCAAAAATACAAGGGGAGGTCTCCTTATCACATCATCACATCAGTGAATATCAGATGCTTAGCCCCTTTATTCCTTTCTCTTATCACCATTCTTCTGTGTATGGTTTGGGAAGGTGGGTACTGTGGTGGAATGTATTATTCTCAGGACCCACATGAATTATATTTCAGTTGAGAACATGGTGTCCTCTATGGAACAGCATTTGTGCATAACCATGAGTGGTCTGGAACTCCTAGGGATGAATTAGACTAGGGTGGAAAGTTTATATGATGCCTCCATTCTCTTGCCTCTTTTAGAGGTTTTTAAAAAGTCCCTGTCTAATCATTTGAAAAAGGAGATACACATTGAGATCCAAGAAATATATTGTCCAGTTATATTCTCTCTGAGAATCTCAAGTAGAGCTAGATAAAAATTAAATCTCACCCCAGGTGTTAGATGGGTAAGGATAAGAACCTAGTCATCAGAAATGGAAGCAGAGAGGCAGTGACATGTCCAAAGCCAGATAATAATGGAATTCCTGAGTCCTTTTTCACTCTTGTACAATTTTCATTAAAGCCAGAAGCTTCATGTCTTTATGTCTTGTTTCCAAGTAAGATCTGTTTAGAGGGAAATGTACTCAGGTTGGAGAGTTCCCACACTCCTCCTAACACCAGCATATATTTCTTGAGACATTATTTAACCTTCTCAGGTGAGAAGAAAAATGATTTGGAAGCAGTAGCAGTTTCTGAGATTCAAGTGCTCTTCTTTGCAGACTTACATTAAGCATCTTTCAACTAAGGGGCTTAAAACTCCTTCCAGCCAGCAATCTGCTGGATTATGGTCTACGAAAGCTTTGGCCTGTCTGAGGAGGATGCTGAGGAGAAGTGACACAGAGGCGCATGTGAGTCAGCAATCTGGGGCTTTATAGAGGTATGAGTTACCAGCATCTGACACTATTTTTAGGAATTTCCGCCTTCTAACTATTCCTCCACATATGATAGCCATTTCTGTGTGTCTGTGCATATTCCTCTGACGTGAATTAACAGTCTAAAATGAAATCCATCTCCTTTTGTACTCACTGCTCTTCTGATTCTGCCACTGCTACTGAAAAAAAAAAGAAGAAATATTACGCAAATTAATTTTTAATAATTCCCTTAAAAGGGAGACCAAGGGAGCTTTCCTGGGCAGTTCCTTGAGAGCTGTCTGGGGTACTACTTTATCTTTCTCAGATGATGCCAGGAATGTTGAGGCTGCTCTGTCAAGTGTTGTGGAGTGAATGATTGTCCCCAATTCAGAATATCTGTAATAGGAATAGAGTCCCAATCTATCAAGCGTGGTTTGGATGCCATTCAACAGAAAAACCATTTAAGTCAAGGGTCAGGCACCCCACTTTTTTTTTCTTCTATACCAACAAGCACCTTCCTGTAATTCTGAGAAATGTCATGGAATAATAGTGAGATCATGAACTTTTAAGTCAGAAAATTGGAGTTTGAATCTTGATATTGCCACGCATTATCTGTGGGAGCTTAGAAGAATTAATTTTTCTGAACTTCCCTTTTTCATCATAAAATGGAGTTGTTGAGAGAATGAAGTAACCGAATGTACAATGTGTAGATGGTATGGCTTTATAAAATATACTTCCTCCCTACTCTTCAACCCAAATTTAAGAAGTGCCAAATAATGATGTCAGAGGTGGAGGTCAATGTAAGCAGTGGAACAAACAAAACTCAGCTGATATAATTTACACATTAATCCATTTAATTATTCATTCAGTCAGTACACATTGATTGTGTGCTGTCTTGGTATTGTCCTGAGAGATGGGAATTAAACATGAGCGGAGAGAGACTTTTACCCTGATACCCCACCCCCAGCCCCAGCCCTGGAGCAAGTGAGCAGCAGGGGCAGGTGCTTCTCAGCAGTATCAAGCTCAGAAGTGTAAGTGTTGAGCAGATTCAAAGCTAAAATAGGGCTGATGTCCTGAGGCCATTCGTGCTGGTCAGCATCCTCAAAGCCCGCCCTGTCCAGGCTCCTCTGTCTCCTGGTGACGACATAGCACCACTGTTTTGCTGACTGACGCACATAGGGTTCCTAAGATGAAAGTGGCTTAATACTGCCCTGGTTTATTGAGTGGACTGTGGAAATTGCTGAGACTTTCTTTTCTTTTGCACTTCTCATTTCAAAAGCTTTAGAGGGCGGATAAGATGACCTCAGACTAAAGCTGGAAGACCTGCTGGGTCTACATGAAATATGTTTGTCTTCTTTGGCAGGCTGGGAGTCGGTGGGGCAGGCATGTGTGCAGTGTGTGCTTTTGCCCGTGACATGGCAAATGTTTACTTTGAGTGAACTCACAGGAAAAAAACAAGCTTTCCCTTTGACTCTGGAATCTGTAATTTATAGCATTCTTTAAGCTGTCTGTTTTTAGAGTCAATTTTTGTTTCAGACCAATTAAAATGTACATGAAGTAAACAGCATCATGAATTGTTTTTAAAAGAAAAGCTTTCGTCATAATGATAGCAATTTTTGAATGCTTACTTATCTTGTTTCACTGTTTACATTGATCCACAATACAAGTGTATGAGGTAGGTATGACAATCTTTATTTTGTATGTAAGTTAAACTTGGATTTGAGAGGTAAGTACTTTGTTCAAGGTCACACAACTAGTAAATGGCAAACCCAGGTCTGACTCAGTAGCTCACAACCTACAGAGTGCTTTCTGCCATGGCGCTGGCTCTGTATAATGTGAATAAAATATGTGTGTAATACATGTGATATGATTTACAAAATGAGTATGTACAAAGTGCCACAGAAACCCTGCCATAGGAACAAGTTATTCTCCTAGGGAGGGCAAAAATGCTTCACAAGACAATCATCTCATTTTAGAGGCAAGAAAATGAAGCAATGAAACTCAGAGAGGTTGTGACTTGCCCACAGTGGCAAAGTGGCAAAGTTACAACAGAACCAAATGCTTAAGCAGTGCTTTCCTACAAACAAGAACATGCTATCTCACTGTGCCCAAAGTGTTGGGGCCCCATAGCAGCTAAAATAATTTATAAGGTAACTAAGAAGTAAAAAGGCAGAAGTTTAGACGTGCTGGGAGGAAACTGGTCCCCAAGCTATCTGGTTTACCCAAGACTGGGTGTTCCCAAATGACAGTTCCTCCCTGCCTTGGATCAGCTTTCCAGTTAGAAGTTAAATGTGGCTGTGACTGGGAGATGTTCAAAGAAGAGTTCATCTGTTTCCAGCTCCAAGACCAGGGTGAAAAAGTTTGAGGAGCAGGTGAAATGGCATGGTGGATGGTGGAGAGGGGGTAGACTACCTGCTCTGTGCTAATACAGATGCTTTCTGCATCATCTGACGTGTCTGGCTGTTCTAGTTATCTATTGATGCATGACCAAAATACTCCAAAACTTAGTGGTATGAAAACCATTTCTTATGACCGTGGATTCTGTGGATCAAGAATTCAGACAAAGCACAGCAGGGATGGCTCATCTCTGTTCCTTGATGTACAAAGCCTCAGCCAGGATAACTCAAAAGGCTGTTGCCTGGCTGGATACCTCTTTCTCCACATGACCTCTCCATGTGGCTAGCTTGGGCTTCCCCATAGCTTAGCATTCTCAGGTAGTGGAACTTCTTATATGGCAGCTCAGGACTCCAAAAGACCCAGGCTGAAGCTGCCAGTGCTTTTAAAATCTAGTCCCAGATCACATTTGCCATAATATATTTGTCACACTGTCATGGGTCAGCCCAGATTCAAGGGGAGGGTAGATAGACCCCATCCTTCAATGGAAGGAGTGTCAAATAATTTAGGCCTATCTTTAGTCTATTACATTATCTCAGGAGAAAGGAACATGAAGAAGACTGTCTCCACCTCATTCACTGCTCTGGTAAAAACCTAGACTTGGTCAATCCAGCAAGAGAAAATAATAATACCAATTCTTCACTTAGGATAAGACATTCAGTGAATTTCTTCTAAGTGAAGAAATTCAGGAAAATCCAAGGCAATTAAGAGGTGAAAAAGGAAATAAGACAAGTTGTGTCTTTGAGGCAATATATTGGATAATATAGCAGAGAGAAGACTGGTTTGAAAGTTGAGACAGCTACTAATTATGATGTGATTGGGAGCAGGTCCTCTCAAAGCCAGAGCTTCCATGTTTGTGGAAAGGGGGTTGTCCTCCCTGTCTTGGGGGAGTGGTTGTGAAGGTTAGATAAGATGGTGTCTTAGATTGGGCCCCTGCAACAAACCTTGAAATTAGAATGCATGTGAAAATTATTTACTAGGAATTGTTGTTAGTAAAAACCAGTAGAGAAGTGGGAAATTGAGACAGGTAGGGGAAGGGGGCCACATAAGAGTGAGTTATCAAGTCATGTATCACAGAGAGTAACTTTGGTGCAATCCCACAGTTTCTTTACAGGAGAACATAGGAGGCGGGAGGGAGAGGGGAATTTATACCCCTTCGGCTATACACTCCCATACCTGTACCATTAGATAAATGCTGCCTGGGGGTGGGGGGGATGTAAATTCCCAAGCATTTCCAGTTCCCACTGTGGCCAGAAAAGTGGGCTATAGCAACCTGAGGGTAGGCCTCCAACAAAAGGATGCAGTTTTAGGGGGTAAAAGCTATACCAAAAGCCAGTGTGCTAGAAAACAATAATGGAATTGGCAGGGGTATGGGCAAAAAACTGTAGCAAAGCTATATGTCAGTGGTCCCCAACCTTTTTTGTCACTAGGGACCAGTTTCGTGGAAGACAACTTTTCCACGGGGGAGGGGGGGATAGTCCAGGCAGTAATGCGAGCAATGGGGAGCGGCAGATGAAGCTTCGCTCCTTCACCTGCCGCTCACCTCCTGCTGTGCGGCCCAGGTCCTAACAGGCTGTGGACTGGTACCTGTCCTCAGCCCGGGGGTTGGGGACCCCTGTTATAGGTGGTCTAGATAAACTGCCCCTCAATAAGTAGTAACAATTCTTGTTTCTTCTGATGCTGTTATTGGTAGAAAATGTAAAATGCTTTGTATTCCCCTAAATTCTGGAGGAAAGGACACTGGTAGATAAGGTAGAATACAGTTTTCCTCAATCAAGGCCTCCTTTGCTGAAGTCCCACAGGCCCTATTATCTCTTCCTGAATCATCCGCTCACATCTCTGTTTTGGTGGAAGGGAAAGCTATCTTTCACAATTCGGAGCCAGGGGTGGAAGAACAGCTTTTCATTTATTTATCTCTTCTACCAGCCACCTCTGCTTGTCAGTGGATTGTGTGGGCTACTGGGTTCAAACTGTTTCTAAAGTTTAATCATCACCCTTCAGACATGGAGAGGGGGAATTGGCTCCAGCATCTGATCTCTTTGGAATCACTGAGATCACACCTCCATTTATGTTTGTCATCAAAATTTCAGTAACATAAAGCGAGTGTGTTCCAACACTCCCAGTCCGTTTTTCTTTTAGAACACCTTCAGCGCCTTGGCCCAGGCTTACCCGGCAGAGAAATTCCCTCAGCATGGCTGTTGTGTGTGCTTCTAAGCCTCACCCAGGATAAGTCTCTAAGTTCTCCTCCCATAAGTTTCATAAGGGATGGTGCTATGGGTTGAATTGTGAATCTCCTCCCCCAAAATATATGTTGAAGCCCTAACTCCTCCTACTGTGACCTTATTTGGAAATAGAGTCTTTACAGAAGTAATCAAGGCAAAATGAGGTCATTAGGGTGTGCCTTAATCCAAAATAATTGATGTCCTTATGAAAAGGGAAATTTGGACACAGAGTTAGACATGCACAGAGGGAAGATGATGTGCAGACACACAGGGAGGATGCCAAGTTGACGATGAGGCAGAGATTGGAGTGAAGGATCTACAAGCCAAGGAACTCCAGGAGGATTGGTGAGAATCACCAGAGGCCAGAAAGAGTTCTCCCTCAGAGCAGTTGGAGAGAGCATGGCTCTGCTGAAACCCCGCCTCCCGAAGTGTGAGAGAATAAATTGCTGTTGCCACTCAGTCTGTGGAATTTGTTACAGCAGCCTTGACAAAATTGAGATCTCTGAGAATTCTGAGAACTGACTGAAGGACCTTTGCAAGCCACTTCCCAAGTTCTCTAGACCTCAGCATCCTCATCCGAAAAATGTGGAGAATTAATTTGACAGCTGTGGCAGACTGTGTTTTCCCAAAACATCTGCAACCATGCTTCTCATTCCATATGCTTTTCTACAATTGATCATATTGACACTCATTCTGATGAGTGAGCTTATGACTCAATTATGACCAATAGATTGAGACAGAAGCTGTACTTCATGACCTGCTTTTTAAAATTTTTATACAATTTTAATGGTTACTTTCAATTTACGGTTACTACAAAATATTGGCTATAGTCCCCATGTTGTACAGTATATCCTTGAGCCTTTCTTATACCCAATAGTTTGTACCTCCCACTCTCCAACCCCTACATTGCCCTTCCCCACCCCTCCTCACTGGTAACCACTAGTTTGTTCTCTATATCTGTGAGTTTATTTCTTTTTTGTTATATTCACTAGTTTTTTTGTATGTTTTAGATTCCACATGTAAGTGATATCATACAGTATTTCTCTTTCTCTGACTTATTTCACTTAGCATAATGCCCTCCAAATCCATCCATGTTGCTGCAAACAGCCAAATTTCATTCTTTTTTACGGCTGAGTAGTATACCATTGTATATATGCCACAGCATCTTTTTCCATTCTTCTGTTGATGGACACTTAGGTCATTTCCATGTCTTGGTAATTGTAAATAACACTGCTGTGAACATTGGGGTGCATGTATCTTTTTGAATTGGTGTTTTTGTTTTTTTCAAATATATACCCAGGAGTAGAATTGCTGGGTCATATGGTAGCTCTATTTTTAGTTTTTTGAGGAACTTCCATATTGTTTTCCACAGTGGCTGCACCAATTCACATTCCCACCAACAATGCACAGGGGTACCCTTTTCTCCACATCCTGAGGCTAAGACATGAAAGTTTCTACTTTACCTCCTGGGACACTTGCTTTAGACCTCTGAACCATCATGGAATAAGCCTGACTATCCTGAAGCTGCCATGCAGGGAGGAGGCCCTGGTGACATGGGGAGGCCACAGGTACTCCAGTCAACATCAGCAGGCAGTCAGCATCAATCCCCAGACATGTAAGTGAGGGTCCTCAGATTACAGGCATATCTCATTTTGTTGTGGTTCACAGATACTGCATTTTTTATGAATTGTAATTTTGTGGCAACCCTGTGTTGTCAGATGATGGTGAACACTTTTTAGCAATAAAGCATTTTAAAATTAAGGTATGTACATTTTTAAGACAAAATGGTTATACATTTAGACTACAGTATACTGTAAACATAACAATGGGAAACCAAAAAATTCGTGTGACTCACTTTATTACGATATTTGCTTTATTGTAGTGGTCTGGATGGAACCTGCAATATCTCCCAGGTATGCCTGCAGTCTAGCTCTCACCCATTGAGTCTCTCCAGCCATAGAGTCTTCCTAGCTGAGACTCCAGACATCCACAAGCAAAGACAAGCCATTTCCGCTGTGTTCTTTCTGAATTCCTGACACACAGAACCCATGAACATGATAAAATGGTTGTTATTTTATGCCACTAAGTAGATAATTGGTTGAGCAGAAATAGTAACTGGGACACTAACTCTTCAAGGTTTCTGTCAGATCTTGCTGCTTAGAGTCTAAGAACTGGCCCACAGTATTCTGAGTAGAGCAGGAAGAGATTCTGGGGAGACCAGGCTATCTGTAAAGAGTGTGAGGGCCCTGGGACAGGCCCTGTTCTCCTGCTCTTCACCTCTCTATTGCCAGAGATGAGGAACCAATATCAAAATAACTGCAGGTTTTCAGGACACCTCCAGTTAAGTCTTAAAGCATCTACACAAAGTTGGTGTGAGTCTGCTTTTCACCAGCCTTTACAAGTATCTCAGCCCAAATTCCATTCAATCCACAAATCTGCAGTGACTTTCATGATGGTTGGGCTTCCTCTGTGCTCATTTCCTGCTACTTTCCAACCACTGCTCTTTTACTCATTTGGGATCAAATTCATTCATTTGACAAAATTATTGTATGTCAACTGTGTATAACCATTGTGCTAGGCTTTGGGGGGCATCAGGAAGGTATACGGAGATGAATCAGCCACTGATCTAGCTCTTAAAGGACTTTATATTAATATTAGAATCAGAGAGTTAAGGCACATCCAAAGAACTCCCACTTAAGGTAGAGGTGGTATGATGACATACAAGAAAGCAGGCAAAGTGCTGAGAGTGCTGTGCAGAGAGAGGTCACTCCCTGGGGGACAGGTTGTTTAAGTTACTGCCTCTCAGTTCCAAACCTGCCCTTCCATACTCTGCTTTCTTACACTGAGGTTGGGACTCTGCAAACTGTCAATACATACATTTCTGCTTTTCCACCCACTCTCTGTTAGGCTCTGCCAATAGGGGGCGCTAGAGGAAGATTGCAGGACTGGAGAAGGAAGAAGGGACTCACTTCACCTGTTCGCTTTCTGTTTCCGAGAGCACCACCCCAGCAATGCTTCTTCACCCTGTCAGCCGTACTTTGGCAATGGCAGTGAGTTCCTGTAGCAGCAGCTGAATCCAGTTCGCGGTGTCTCCAACATCACTGAACCAGCCTCACTGTCACCTCTCGGAGGTACCAGAACCAGACATCTTGTGACCACTTCTCAGGGGTGTGGATCCCAGCCCCACAGGAGCCTCCTCTAAGTCTTTAAATTTTATTAATTTCTACCTCTTCCCTTCGTACCCTCAGCCTGAAGAATGTTAGCAGCCGCCTGCATTGTTACTTCCTTAAAACCTTAGTATTTCCTTTTTATCCTTTCAGTTACCTAGTAAACGATTTTTTATATTAAATTCTCTCTGTTCAAAAAGCCTGGTGTAAGGCTGGTGAGGATGTGAAACTGGACCCCTTGTGCACTGCTGGTGAGAATGTAAAATGGTGCACAAGCTAGGGAAAAAGGTATGGAGGTTCCTCAAAAAAAAAAAAAATATATATATATATATATATATAACAGAACCACCATATGACCCAGAAATTTCACTTCTGTTTATATATTTGAAGGAATCAAAAGCATACATGTGTCTATATATATATATATATATATATATATGTTATTTAGCCTTAAAAAAAGAAATTCTGACACAGTCTACAATATGGATGAAACTTAATGACATTATGCTACAAAATAAGTCAATCACAAAAAGACAAATACTGTACTATTCCACTTACATGAGCTTTCTAGAATAGTCAAATTCATAGAAACAGAAAGCAGAATGGTGGTTTCCAGGGACTGGGAGAGAGGAACATGGGAGTTGTTTAATGGATATAGATTTCAGTTTTGTAAGATGAAAAAATTCTGGAGATTGGTTGCACAACAAAGTGAACATACTTAACACTACCAAACTGTACATTTAAAAATGGTTAAGATGGTAAATTTTATGAGTATTTTACCATAATTAAAAAAAAATGGTATGCTTTCTGTCTCCTGAGCAAACCTTGAATCATGTGGCAATTAAAGAAACTTTTGTATTACTTATTGGGCAGGTGTAGGGAGTAAGTGAATAATTGACGGAACAAACAATTTAGATCCCAGTGGTTTCACACAGTAAAAGTTAGTTGAGGGCTTCCCTGGTGGCGCAGTGGTTGAGAGTCCGCCTGCCAATGCAGGGGAGACGGGTTCATGCCCCGGTCCGGGAGGGTCCCACATGCCGCGGAGTGGCTGGGCCCGTGAGCCATGGTCACTGAGCCTGCGCGTCCGGAGCCTGTGCTCCGCGGTGGGAGAGGCCACAACAGTGGGAGGCCCGCGTACCGCAAAAAAAAAAAAAAAAAGAAAAGTTAATTGATTCTCTCAGAGTTCAATGGGGCCAGCAGGGTGGTTCTGCTCCATGGGGTCATTCAGGGACTCAGTCTCCTTCCATCAAGTGAGCTCACCATCTTGAGCACATGGTCTCTAAGGCCACCACAGAAGGTAGGAGGGTATGTAGAGAATGTCCCAGAGGGTTTATGGCCAGGGTGGTCATGCAGATATCACATTTGCCAGATCTCTCATTGGCCAGAATTTAGTCACATGACTTGACTTTAACTATAAGGGAAGCTGGGAAGTTAGTTTTCTAGAGAGCACAGAAGGAAAATGAAATGAATTGGGTGAATACTCAGCAAGTTGGTAGTTTGCTCCCATGGCTCAGTGATAGAGGATGAGCCAAGAATCATGAACCCAAACTGGAACATAGTCTGGCAGATGATCCTGAGTCCACACACTGCTCCTCAATCAGTGTGAACCCTTGGTCCCTCCCGGTTTCCAACACAAGTACTGAGTACGTGGAGAGTAAATCATGCCTATCTTGAGGCATGCCTAGCTTGTCTCATTGAATCTGTGGCTTCCACGGGCTTGCCCATATAAGAAGACATTTATTCTTTTATTTTTATTTTTTTGGCTTGTTTGAGGAGATATTAATAAAAATAAAGCCAGTAAAAGCCAAAAGATTGTAATTAATGCTAATAAAGGGAAGAACCAGATTGTTGAGTGCATCTATTCAATCTGGCTTTTTGAGTAGTTGTCAGGGATTTTATTATTGGTAAGTGGGAGATAGTGAATTCAGGGCCATTACCCATTCCTGATATGCTTACACACAGATAATGATGGCACAGTTTCTGTCCCCAGACCTTGGACAGCTGCCCAGTATGTTTTATGTAACAAGGTGATTGAATATAATCTGGGTGAGGAGATTATTCTTGATGTTCTGTACTGCAAGTACCCCTACGTGGAGTCTGTGTTTTGGCTATCTACTACTATGTAACAAACTTGCTAAACTTAGTGACTTAGCAGTTCATTGTGCTCATAGATTCTTTCGGTTAGGAACTCAGAAGGGCACAGTGGACATACTTATCTCCTCTCTATGACATCTGAGGCCTCAGCTGGGAAGACTTAAATGATTTAGTGGAATCATCAGGAAGCTTCTTCTCCCTGGTGCCTGGGCTGGGCTTACTTGAAGGCTGGGCTCAGCTGGCACAGTCACCTGGGGCATCTACACCTTAGCCTCTCTATTTGCTTGGACTTCTTACAGCACAAAAGCTGGGGTCCAAGAAGGAGGCAGGCACTCCAAAAGACCAAGGAGAAAAATGAATGGCCTATATGACCTAGCCTCAGAGGCCACCAAACATCACCACTACTCTATTGATCAAATAGTCACAAGCCCATGTGGATTCAAGGAGAGGAGATATAGACCCTCAAGATGGATGGAGTATCAAAGGATTTTCAGCTGGTTTTTTTTTTATACCACCACACAGATTCATTCTTCTTTGTGGTAACCAAATTCTCTTGGTCTGAACTTTAAAACATATCTTAAATCCAGCCACTTCTCACTACCTCCATTGTCATCACACTGGTCCCAAAATTCTTCCCCCAATATTATTACCATAGCCTGTTAAGAATCCTCGCCCCCATCTTACCTGCCTAAAGGCTATTTCAACAGAGCTACAAGAGTGATCTTATTAGTCATTAGTTATATCATAGCATTCCTTGGCCCAAACCCTCAATGGATCCCCATTGCTCTCAGAGTGGAATTAAGTTCTTATGGTGGCACCTATGGCTCCCTGTTACCTCTCCTCCCTCATCTCCTATTACTCACCCCTGTGCTTCTTCTGCTCTAGTGGCACTGGCTTCTTGCTGCTCCTTGAATATACTAAACACAATCCCAGCTCAGGGCCTTTGCACTTGCTGTTTCCTCTGCCTAGAGTGCTTTTCCCCCAGATGTCTGCATGGTTTACTCCTTCACCACCTTTAAGAGTTGACTTTTATGTCAACTCAGTGAAAACTTTGCTCACCTATCTCAGAAGAACATGTCACCTCACCTCATCCTCTGTTTTTCCATAATGCCCATCACCATCTAACACATAATGTATTTTCTTATTTGTCTTATTTCCTGACTGCCTCCCCCATTAGAATGTGATCTCCATGAGGACGGATTTTCTCTTTTTTATTCACTGTTGTATCTCTAGAACATAAGCACAATACTTGGTATATATTAGATATTCAATATATATATTTGTTAAGTGAACAAGGGAATGAATGAATGAAAGAAAAATGTAAGCTCTCTCAAATTGTGCTCAAAAATTGTTCTGATATAATAAAATGTTTCAAAGAGGCTAATAAAGGAAAAAGGTTTAACTCCATGGAGAAAGTATGGGTGGTCTGCTTTCCTTTTATAGGGAAAATGTGTCAGCTTAACATAAAGAGTTGGGTTTTCTCCTCATCTTTAGATATATGTGTTGAAAGGGCAGTGTGGAGGCATTGCTGTGTAGCAGAAGGAGGTATAGACATGAACTTCTATTAAGTAGTTGTATAGTCAAAGATAACCCACTTAGTCTCCCTGGGCCATAGTTTCCTCTTCTAGAAATTGAGAGAAATTGTATTTGAACAAGATGATCCATCTTTAAGATGCTCTAGCCCTGACATTTACTTCTTTGTCTTTGCTCACCAGATGATTCTCCATTGAATTCTAGAGGAAATCTAAGGGCAGCATCCCGTGCCCTGGGAATAAAGAGGAGGAATCAGGAAGAGAGAAGTAGTAAGCTAAGGGATCAGAGTAACCCTGAGCAAAATAATATACACGCTGCACTGGAATGTTTCATGAAGGGAACAATATGGGGCACCAAATTCTAGCATTTGATGGAATCAAAATATTGATCACCTTGTGGAAGCGGGGTTGAGTAATGACGAGGAGGGGTTATGAGGGAGGCTTCTAGGGTACTAGAAATACTACTTGTTGATTTCAGTTGTGGTTTATATGGTGTGTTCTGTAAAATTCCATCCATCTCTCACTTACGACTTATACATGTTTCTATATATATGTTACACTTCAGTTTGAAAGTTCACCAAGGGCTTCCCTGGTGGCGCAGTGGTTGAGAGTCTGCCTGCCGATGCAGGGGACACGGGTTCGTGCCCCGGTCCGGGAAGATCCCACATGCCGCGGAGCGGCTAGGCCCGTGAGCCATGGCCGCTGAGCCCGTGCATCTGGAGCCTGTGCTCCGCAACGGCAGAGGCCACAGCAGTGAGAGGCCCGCGTACCGCAAAAAAATAAATAAATAAAAAATAAAAGTTCACCAAAAACTTTCCACACAGAGAAGGATTTATATATATGTCTAAAGCCTTTTATATATCTATATACATATACATATATATATATATGTATATATATATATACACATATATATATATATGTGTGTGTATATATATATACATATATATATAGAAAAAGCCTAAGGAAAATTTGGACATTTTACCTGACTAATGACCTGGATACAAATGAGAGTAAGAAAGATAATGTAAGTGGTAGGAATTGGCAGGGGGAGTTCACTTCATGCCTTGGAAAAAAATTAGGATGATGAACCTTAAAGTGGTTTAAATTTGATGCTCTTAAATATGGATTCTTCTCTTCTCATTTTTTCTAGACCTCCCTCTGAACTCTCTGGTCTATGCAGAGGGGTGAACCTGGAATGCTTCTGGAATTCCTAATTAACTACTGGACTCATTCTTGTTCTAATTACTCATAGCATCATTTCCAATCTACACTGGGAGGTGCTTTCAATACAGTCTATTTCTGTGAATTTTTTGATCTGTCAAAAGCCTTCAGGACTCTAAAAGCCCATTTGAAAAAGCAAGGGAGGACCATTTACAGATGGTAAAGGGAGAGAGGCTGCATGCCTTTCAGAAGAAGTCCCACAAGTTGAAAATTACAGCTAGTCTTTTGAAACGATTGTCCAGGCAGGATTTGGTGAGTAAGAGCAAGGTGTTTGAAGAAGATGGTTTGACTTCCCACTGTGAGGGACTCTGAACAAAATAAAGACATTTTAAGCTCAAGGCTGACATTCTACACCTCACTTATTATCCAGAGCAGAGAGAAATCCCTTTCACAAAGTTCCCAGATACAGAAGCTAATTGCAGTAGTTCCCCCACACTTCCTTTTATTATTGAAACTTGGGGCAGTACAGTGTGCTGATTATATTGACAATCACAGGGTAGTTGGTCTGCTTTGTGAATGGAAGATCTATTCTTTCATACTCAAACTCATTCATGTTATTCGGTAAGATGCCTCACCCTAATTCTCACAGCTCATCTTTGGTGCTGTTGACTTTAAGATTTATATTAGTTAGACATTGCATCAGTTATCTATTTCTATGTAAAAAGCTACCCTAAACAAACATCTATTTTGATCATGAATCTGAAATTTGGACAGAGCTTGGCAGGGATGAGTCATCAGCTGGGGCAACTTGACTGAAAGCTGGATGATACATAGTCAAGCTGGCCCACTCACATGACAGGCAAGTTGATGCTGGTTGTTTGGTGGGAATTCAGCCAAGGGTATAGGTCAAAGGACTCTGTTCCTCTCCACATGGCCTCTCCACAAGCTGCTTGGGTCTTGATCTTGGGTGTCCAAGAGAAACTGTCCCCAAAGAATAAGATAGAAGTACATGACATTTTTATTATCTAGCTTTGGAAGTAAGAGTGTCACTTCTGCCATACCCTACCCATTAGGGCAGTCAAAAACCCACCCAGATTCAAGAGGAGGAGATATAGACCACTTTCTCTTCATGAAGGAATGCCAAGGTTCTAAAACAGCATGGGGGAAGGGAGATATTATTTTGGCCATCTTTGGTAAATAGAGTGTGCCACAGATGTTGAAATAGTAGCTAACCCAGAGGAGTGACATGATGCTCATGAAACATACATGTGTGTATAGGCATGTGTGAGATGTGTATGTGGAAGAGAACCTTTGGTCCCCCTTCCACATATATTTATGAAAGATTGTCTAGGCCAATCATCAGGAAGAGGTAGTATCAAAGGACTACCTATGATCTCTCACTCTCCACTCCTCTATCCTTTCCTCCCCAAGGAACAAAGTATGGCTAATTTCTAGGGCCATTGCACTGAAACTCAGACAGGGCTGAGTTTTTCTTCCTTTAAAGAAAGACTGAGGCAAAATATGTACAATAGACAGTTGGAGCTTGTGCTTTTTGTCTTTGTGGGAAAAAAAATCAAGTAGAGTTTAACTTGTGGCTCAAAATTAGTCACTCATTTAAAGGCAATAGAGTTTGGAATAGGCTGCAAGGCAAAGATTGGACTGCTTGAGTTGGTGTTGAAAAGGTGGGAGGGCATGTTAGGAAAAGGATGACGGGGTTTGTCTGGAGACCTGGAGGAAATTGGTCAGTTTAAGCCTTTCTCTTAGCCCTGTCCCATCTTTTGGCAGGAGACTCCAGGCACCTGCAGGCTTGTTGCCACCCATTCTCATGAGCCCCTACAGGTTGCCTGAACTAGATGTCCAGAGTACTAACCCCACCTCTTCTCCTGCTCCACAGTCCAGGATTGATGTACCCAGGGAATTCAGCCTTCTTCTTTGGCTCCCTTTTTCCTGGAACATTTTGGCATCAAAGACTTTTCCAACTTCACTTGCTGAGGTTATGGCTCTTGGGGGAAGCCTACTCTATACCCAATGCACATCTAGCCAGTCATCATTATGTATTGAATTCCACTGTGCCAGGAATGGTGCTGGACACTGGCTATAGGTTATGAACAAAACAGACCTAGACCTTGGCTTCATAGAGTTTAAAAACCTAGTGGAGGAAACAGACAGTAAACCATAAACAGAGAAAAAAATCCCAAATAATATGTAATTACAAATTGTGACAAATGCTTTGAAAGAACTAAACAGGGTGCACAGAAATAAGATAGAGCAGGTGAAGCATCAAACTGAACAGGCTCAGCATCTTGTCTTATTCTTGCTAACATTTTTTTGTGGGGTTACATCCATATTTTGTCCTACACTAAATAATAATATCAGTGGTAGTATTGTAATAATAACCATACTTAACACTTGTATAGCACTATGTCCCAGGCACTTTTGTAAGTGACTTAAAATGTTGACTCATTTAACATATTGGCTAATGGCTTGACTTGCACCAGAACTTAAGGTCTATTACCCATATCTCTCAAATTCCATGCATTATTGTCTTGCTCCTCTCACCCCATCTCACACACACAGGTTCCCCCTCTTCCCCATCAGCTTCTCCTTGCAACTGAGACCTGTGTGAATGAATAGCATATCTGTTTGGTCTGTGGTTGTGATGGCTGACCTATTCTTGGGGCACTGCCTCTGTCCCTGTATGTGTCCTGCACAATTTTCCCATTCCCTGTTGCTTTCTCCTTACTTGGTGTTCCCAAAAATTGCACAGTTGCAGCAATGATCAACCTTTTCAGGGAGCCAATCCTATCAATATCCAGCTGGAAAGAAAGATGACTACTGCAGAGATATGGGAAACAAAGTTGGGTCTGGAGATTTCAAAATCACGCAGAGAGATAAACTTGGGCATACTAGTTTTCTAACATATTTTTAGCAGCTGGATTCCTTTTCAAATGAAATATTATTTGGAAGTTCCAATACATAAGACAGTTAAAGAGTGAGTGGGAGACCCATGGTCTAGGTCTACCCTTTCTCATCCTTAGGGGACACAAGTCAGCCACGTGGAACTCGATGGCTCTGTAGAACTCAGTTTTAAAACATTGCACCTAGCAGTTACAAGGAGCAATTATGAGTAATTGAGTAGAGGATTACATTTTTTAAAGTGCAGTTTTAGGAAATTAGTTGGCAGTAATATACAGAAATAATTGAGTGAGGAAAGATGGAGTTGAAGAGACTCTAACAGATTGTTGCTGATCTCCTTATTTAAGGTGATATTAATAATGCCTTATCTCTATATAGTACGTTCTGATAATTAGAAATTTATCATGCACATTATCTTACTTGCTCCCACAACACTGCCATGTGATATGCAAAGGGCTGTTATTATCTCCATTTATAGTTGAGGAAGACTCATTCATAAAGACAATATGAAAATATTGTCTGAGAAATGTAGTTCTCAGTTTTTAAAATAAGATTTTTCTTTTGTTTCCAAGGCGGTAGCTTCGCCGTGTGGACGTGGAGAAATGGAACACAGGACAGATATATTTTAATTGGGAAAGGAGAAGAATTGACCCAAAGCAGTATTTCCAAAGATGTGTTCTTGGGATGTTTATAGGTATATTCATGGGTGTTATTTGGAGAAACTGAATCTATCTTCAAATGAGGTTGGGTAATACCAGGTTCAACTTATGTCTTCAAGCCATAGTACTGCTCAGAGATTTAATAAGCTGAAAGTGTGTTAGCTCCCTCTAAGTGAGGCATATAATATAAAGAATCTCCCACACTTTTTTGGCACAGAACTCTGTCTTTAGGGGCATTTCATAGAGTTTGATAAGGTTTTATGAAGTGAATTTTGGGAAACAGTGGTCCAGACCAGGGGTTTGACAAACACTTTATGTAAAGAGCTTGATAGTAAACATTTTAGACTCTGCAGGCCCTATAGTCTATGCTGCAACTACTCAGCTCTGCCACTGTAGCAGGAAAGTAGCCATCAACAATAGGCAAATAAATGGGCATGGCTGTGTTCCTTTAGAGATATTGAAATTTGAATTCCATATAATTTTCGTGTGTCATGAAATATTCTTCTTCTTTTGATTGTTTCCAACTGTTTAAAAGTGTAAAGTCTGGACTTCCCTGGTGGTCCGGTGGGTAAGACTCTGCACTCCCAATGCAGGGGTCCCAGGCTCAATCCCTAGTCGGAGAACTAGATCCCACATGCATGTCACAACTAAGAGTTCACATGCTGCAGCTAAGAAGTCTGCATGCCTCAACTAAGAGGCCCGCATGCTGCAGCGGAGATCCTGTGTGCCGCAGCGGAGATCCTGTGTGCCACAACTAAGACCCTGTGCAGCCAAAATAAATAAATAAATACTTTTTTTTTTCTTAAGTGTAAAGTCCATTCTTAGCTCTTGGGCTGTGAAAAAACAGCAGCAGGCTGGATTCTAAAACTTAGGGCACTACATGGGAAGGACTGGCTGCTGGGTGGGAGAATTCATGCAGAGACAGACATGAGGTTGAGATATCTGTGGTGTGGGAAAGAGTGGGGATGGTGGTGAGGGCTGACCTTAATGCCCTCAGAATTCTGCCCAGGGCTTAGCACTGTTGTAAAGTGTAACTTTGTGAGAACTTCAGCTCATCTCAGCTTCTTGTTTAGCCTGGGCCATTTACCCGTAGCAACAACATTTGGGGTAAACTCTCCACATATGTCAGTCAATATCAGTGACCGAAGCAACAGTAACAAGACAGCTCATTGACTCTCTTGTCTGATGAAATTTTGTTAACCTTGTTTGCCATCTTGCTCCTTGGTGAGCCCTAATTTCTGCTATCAAATCCCCTCCTCAATGGCAGGCAATTGTATTTTGGCCCTCTCTTGGGATTATCACTCTGTAAATACCACTCATTTATCTCAAGGCAATGTTTGAAGTGAAGTTATTCTTTTGTTAGCCGTACTTTCCATTCCTTCTGTCAACTGAAAAAAAAGAAAAAGCATAACATGAGAGTGGTGAGTTAAGTTTTATTTGCGGCCAAATGAGGACTATAGCCTGGGAGACAGCTCTCAGATAGCTCTGAGGAAGTGCTCTGAAGAGGTAAGGGGAGAGGTCAGTATATATGTGATTTTGGTGAAGGGGGATACATGCAATCAAGCACACATTTGGTAGAAGCTTGCTCTGGTCATGAGGAGCAGATGAATCCATTAATGATTTTAGTGCTTTTCCAGATATGAGAAGATGCAAGAAATTGGCTCAAAAAATCTTCTGAAAATATCTAATTTTCTGAAGGTCTGTTCTGCCAGTTTTTCCAAGACCACGGAGTGCCTCATTCCTGATCTTTGCCCTGAATTCCTTTCAGGGTGTGTTGAAGATCAGCAACTGCAGTGGCTAGTGACCTATTTCTTGTAGAGGCATATGGCAAGTGACAAGTTTTAGTTGGTGGGGTCCCCTCATGGTCATAAATTTGACCATGGTTTGGGAAGCACTTCATGACCATTTTGTCTCATGGTGCTAGGAATGCTCATTCCTAGGTCAGGCGAGGATTTCTTTGATAGGCCATTCAATGTGCTATTACTGGACTAAGCCTTATTAACAGTAGCCAAAAGTCTCTGGACCACCTGTATTACTAGTCTGTTTTGGTCCAGGAAAAGATTCCCTCTTGTTTCTTCCCATATCTAGAGTTACACTATTACAATCATTATCTCATATAGAACTATATATCTGGTCAACTGCTTCAAGTCACCTAGTCATCATTTTATTGAAGGCTCAGTCACATATTTGGTAATGCAAGAAACAATGATTTTGTAAAACAGGCAAAATAACTAGTAGTATTAATAAGGTCATAAGTAAGAATTTTAGCCAAGAACTTCCACTAGGGGCAGCTCAGTATATCCCCAGGTTGTTTGAGTTTGTCTGTTCTGTACCAATCCTTATCTTTAAGGGAAATTATATATTGGCATTGTTAATAAGGCACCCAGCCCAATTTCATAGTGTTATTAAGCTGATTATCCTTAGTATGGTTTAATTGTTCCCAACATAAAGAAGCCTTTAAACTTAACTAACCATAGCCTGGTGTTAACCACATAAATCCATCCCATAATTGTGAGAGGTTTCCTTCTAATAAATAGGAGGTTATGGTTTTTGACTGAGATTCAGCTCATTGTTCTGACTGAGCTTGAGTGACCCTAAAAGCAAATTCATATTTATGGCCAGGGTCAGAGCAGATACTATTAATTGGCCAGCAAAGGAGATCCCACCTAGTAATATCAATAGTGACCTGAACAGGACTATAATTTCTTTCTTCTAAAATAAATTTTCTAAGGGCAATCCAATCAGAGCCTCGGAGTGGAGAAATCTACTGAGGTAACCCAGAAGTATTGGCTCTATGTAATTGACCATAAACCTAACAACTGGATTAACTTTAACTCTGCATAAGATTGTGAAATGCATTTGGTTCATAAGCAAAGATGTGAGCAATTATCAAAGTAATTGTTATACAGACTTGGTTCAGCATCTTGGGTCTACTTCAGATGTCTTCCCCTCATCCTGGTCTGGTAGCTTCTCCTCTGTTTGAGCATTGTTTTAAGGTTATTTTAAGGTCAGCAGTCCTCTCTATAGGCGAATCCAGTACAGGGGCCCTTTCTAAGTGGAAATATTAATCCAAGAGTCAGTTCCCTTCAGTTTCACTGTGCATGAGCTAATTAAGAGTACCATATAAGTTTCCTTTCATTTAGGTGGGAGATAGTCCTTTTTCGTAAATTGAAGTAGAGTTGATTTATAATGTTGTGCCAATCTCTGCTGTACAGCAAAGTGACTCAGTTATATACACATATACATTCTTTTTTAAAAATATTCTTTTCCATTATTGTTTATCCCAGGAGATTAGAGTTCCCTGTGCTACACAGTAAGACCTTTTTGTTTATCCATTCTAAATGTAATAGTTTGCATCTACCAACCCCAAATTCCCAGTCCATCCCCCTCCCTCCCCTCCTCCCCCTTGGCAACCACAAGTCTGTTCTCTATGTCTATGAGTCTGTTTCTGTTTTATAGATAGGTTCATTTGTGCCATATTTTATATTCCACATATAAGTGATATCATATGTTATTTGCCTTTCTCTTTCTGACTTCACTTAGTATGATAATATCTATTTACATTCATGTTGCTGCAGTTGGCATTATTTTGTTCTTTTTTATGGCTTAGTAGTATGCTACCATATATATGTACCACATCCTCTTTATCCATTCATCTGTCAATGGACATTTAGGTTGTTTCCATGTTTTGGCTATTGTGAATAGTGCTGCTATGAATATGGGGGTGGGATGTATCATTTTGAATTATAGTTTTGTCCAGATATATGCCCAGGAGTGGGATTGCTGGTTCATATGGTAATTCTATTTTTAGTTTTCTGAGGAACCTCCATACTGTTTTCTATAGTGGCTTCACCAATTTATATTCCCACCAACAGTGTAGAAGGGTTCCCTTTTCTCCACACCCTCTCTAGCATTTGTTATTTGTAATTTCCAGTATGCACAATACCCTGGTTGCAGGTCATGGGGCATCTGATCTTTATCCAAAGATAGATTACTGAGATAAGCTTCAGAAATAAGCTTAGAGTGTCCTTTTAATAGCTCAACTAAACTTATAATAATATAACATAACAGCAAGGAACTATCTGGGAAGTGAATCTTATAGACCTCAATTAACAAAACTAGAATTTAATACCTCTTGAAACATAATCTTTTTCTCTCTAAAATTACTCTTATTTCTGCCAAATATAGCCAAACTAAGACTCATTTGTTTGCAAAATAAGTCTGGTTTCAATAAAACTGGCCTGATATTTTATATAAGTGTAATTGATCATACAAGCTGTTTTAAAATTGGCTTTGCTAGAACTTTTTTATAAGGAATCTCAGATTGAATTTTAAAAGGGTTTCTGAGGGGAATCCCCTGGTGGTCCAGTGGTTGGGACTCTGCTTCTACTGAAGGAGGGCATGGGTTCGATCCCTAGTTGGAGAACTAAGATCCCACATGTAGTGCAGTGTGGCCAAAAATAAAAATAAAAAATAATAAGTAAATAAATAGGCTCCTGAGGCCAGTATAGCCACACCAAGGGCTTGTCACAGACTTCACCTGTGATAGCTACAGATTTTGGTGAATTTCTCCCTTTTCAAAGGTCCTACAAATACCTTGAGATTCTTGCACCTGTTAAGAGGTGGCCTTCCTAATTCACCTGATAAATCTGTTGAGAACCTAAGAGTTTCCAGTCTCTGGAGAGATCAGGTAGAGATAAAAGATAAATGTTTCAACTTTGCTTACAAAGGTATAATTTACCAAATTGCTATAAGTTATAATTAACTTGAGGGTTAGCTTGAGGGTTATAATTAGCTATAAGGGTTTCCTTATATCTGGAAAACACAGATTAAACGCCAGTAATGTTTCAGACAAAGCCCATAAAATTGTAACCATATTCACTAGTCCTATATAACTAATCCTTTTTGTTAACAGTTTTATGAAGCCATCAGATTTTCCATTAGAATTCTTTAATTTCTTACCCAGTTCAGCAGTATGACCTGAAAGTTACCAGAAACCTGTACTTGCTATGAGTCTTCTTGAAGAGGAAGCATTTTTGCAAAGTCATCAGAGTAAAACAATAACTGTCAGTGACAAAAGACTTAGAAGGCATGGTTAAAGACCTGATTACAATGCAATTGATAAAGAAATTTGGTTACTGCTGCAACATACAACATTTTAAGATAATAGAATTATGACTGGTAACATTTTACCAGGCCATATCAGATTTTTAGAAATTCCATATGTTTTCTAGAATATCTATATTAATAACATTTACCCATAAAATAACCTAAGAAGATTTATTACTCTTTTGACAATGCTTCCCATGTAATTTAACAAACCAAATGAACATAATTAGTTTAAAATCTCTCTTTGAGATGTTTCAGGGGCCCTTTGAAGCATCCCAAAGTTAGCCAGAGGTCAAAAGAAATTCATTAGAATTTGATTTGGGAAGTTTGTCAAAAAATATCAAAAAATTTTAAAATACTTGGTCAAATAGGATCATAGGTCACTGTGAAACAATATTTATTCACTTAACCAAATTGGCAATAACAGATATTTTACTTGGAAATGACCTATTTAATAAACTTCCATCATTTAACTTAATTTAGCACAATTCTAAAATTTCAAGTTACAAAATATCCAGAGAGATTATTTTTAAGTAAACACTCCTAAAACAATTATTCCTAAACAGTTCACCCAAAAGATCTCATCTCATTTATATTTAATTTACTTGTAAAAAATTTCATCATACCAAGGTTTTTTTCTTGCTGACAAATTTGCAACAGATATAATAAGATCTTATTTGATTTCTATTAAACCTGGGTAAAATAAAGGCATTATACTTAATATTGACGACCCTAAAGACATGTCTATATTAATTAAATCAACAAACTTAAATATGAGGTATTAATCTAATATTGAATATTTTCCAGTTCACATGGCCCTGAAATTCATTCTGGCTAGTTTCCTTTTATATTACTGAGCATTTATATAAGCACTTAATTTCCTTTAAGCCAATTAAGCAGAGCTCATTTACAATTAATTTTGATAATACCATACACATAGATATATAGACAGACACAACCAGAGATCTCATAGCTTCATTTTAAAACTTAGTCATGAATCAGGTATTACAATATAAAACTTACTTGTTTATAAATAACAGTTGGAATAAGTTAAATGTTAGTAGACCTCTTTCCCCATTTTTTCCTCCTCATTCTCACAAATTAGAGGTGGTCTAGATAAGTGTTCCTGAGAGCCCTGGTCTCAAGACACAGGGAGAGAAAAGCAAGGTCTGCTAGAAGGACTTGTTCTCTCAGGGTCAGAAATCTGAAAAGATGTTTTATCAAGCCAGGTTTCTCTAACAACTGTGTATGCAATAAAAGAGCCCATTTTGACCATTTTCAGGGTAAGATTTTCTTTTAATTCCCAATTAAGTAAGTACTTGTATGTGTAAGGTTTTACATACATAAAACTGGCTGAAGTTGTTAGCTGGAGGTCGGCTTTCTGAGGCCCCTCGTTTCTCTATTTGAGAGGCTCTATTCCCCATTTTAAAGTTGAATTTGTCAGGGATAAAATTTACTAATGAAATTATATGGTGGCCAGTGTGCTGCTTGTGAGCTTAACTCCTCTAGGCATCACACTTGAGTCATTTGGGGCCTCTTACATGTCTTGTTACTCCCTTTGGTGGTCTAAGACCAATGTGAGTGCTTGGCTCACTGAATGGCCAATTCCTTTTTTAATTTTTTAACGTCTTTATTGGAGTATAATTGCTTTACAATGCTGTGTTAGTTTCTGCTATATAACAAAGTGAATCAGCTATACATATACATATATCCCCATATCTCCTCCCTCTTGCGTCTCCCTCCCACCCTCCCTATCCCACCCCTCTAGGTGGTCACAAAGCACCGAGCTGATCTCCCTATGCTATGTGGCTGCTTCCCACTAGCTAGCTATTTTACATTTGGTAGTGTATATATGTTAATGCTACTGTCTCATTTCTTCCCGGCTTACCCTTCCCCCGCCCTGTGTCCTCAAGTCCATTCTCTACATCTGTGTCTTTATTCCTGTCCTGCCCCTAGATTCATCAGAGCCTTTTTTTTTTTTTTAAGATTCCATATATATGTGTTACCATATGGTATTGGTTTTTCTCTTTCTGACTTACTTCACTCTGTATGACAGACTCTAGGTCCATCCACCTCACTACCAATAACTCAATTTCATTTCTTTTTATGGCTGAGTAATATTCCATTGTATATATGTGCCACATCTTCTTTATCCATTAATATATTGATAGACACTTAGGTGGCTTCCATGTCCTGGCTATTGTAAATAGAGCTGCAATGAACATTGTGACACATGACTCTTTTTGAGTTATGGTTTTCTCAGGGTATATGCCCAGTAGTGGGATTACTGGGTCATATGATAGTTCTATTGTTAGTTTTTTAAGGAACCTGCATACTGTTTACCATAGTGGCTGTACCAATTACATTCCCACCAACAGTGCAAGAGGGTTCCCTTTTCTCCACACCCTCTCCAGCAATTATTGTTTGTAGATTTTTTTGATGATGGCCATTCTGACCAGTGTGAGGTGATACCTCATTGTAGTTTTGATTTGTATTTCTCTAATGATTAGTGATGTTGAGCATGCTTTCATGTGTTTGTTGGCAATCTGTATATCTTCTTTGGAGAAATGTCTATTTAGGTCTTCTGCCCACTTTTGGATTGTGTTGTTTGTTTTTTTGATATTGAGCTGCATGAGCTGCTTGTATATTCTGGAGATTAATCTTTTGTCAGCTGCTTCATTTGCAAATATTTTCTCCCATTCTGAGGGTTGTCTTTTCATCTTGTTTATGGTTTCCTTTGCTGTGCAAAAGCTTTTAAGTTTCGTTAGGTCTGAATGGCCAATTCTTATTTTTTCTTTTTAAAAGTTTTTTTTTAATTTGTTTATTTTATTTACTATTTTTATTTTTGGCTGTGTTGGGTCTTTGTTTCTGTGTGCGGGCTTTTTCTAGTTGCGGTGAGTGGGCACTACTCTTCATTGTGGTTCGCGGGCTTCTCATTGCAGTGGCTTCTCTTGTTGCAGAGCACGGGCTCTAGGCACCCAGGCTTCAGGAGTTGTGGCTCGTGGGCTCTGGAGTGCAGGCTCAGTAGTTGTGGTGTCCGGGCTCAGTTGCTCCACGGCATGTGAGATCTTCACAGACCAGGGCTTGAACCTGTGTCCCCTTCATTGGCAGGTGGATTCTTAACCACTGTGCCACCAGGGAAGCCCCTGAATGGCCAATTCTTATACATCATCCCGAGATGAGCAAGTCTTTTAATTAATGAGTGGGTCTATGGAACCACTGTATAGTATGAGGACTCTGCCTCCACCATTCCGGGAAATTTCTCAGTCTCCTACGAAAGCCATAACCAACCGGGAGGAATCTTGTCCCTCTTCTTTGGAGCAAAGCTCTCATGTAATATCTTTACTTTTATCCCAACAAGTTCTATTAAGTCAGCTGAATTGAGGAAAGGCATCAGATCATCCTCTCACCCAATCACTCAGTCCAGACCACTCATTGTTATTCAGCTGAGCAAACTGAAGTGTCTTCCAACCAGCACCTCCACAGTATCCTTCAACTAAATGGGTACTTTCCCAGTATCTTTCAGCTGCCCCCTCCAGTAGCTTTCAACGGGGTGGGGTACCACCCCGCCCCCCAGTATCTTTCAACTGCGGGACCAGGTACCCGATATATACCGCCAGATAAAACTCAGGATCATCAACCAATATGAGAAATCTGAGAACCGGAAGAGATTCATCCAAACTTGTCTGGATTCTCCGAGGAGGTGGATGGGCACAAGAGGCCTCTGCTGGTACCAAGGCTCTGGTTCCTTGTAGTGTCCAGGTGAAGGAGAGAAGTCTGCTCTGCGTCCCTTTGTTGATCACCAAAACAGGCAACTGATAAAAAATGCACAATGATGTGAGAGTTGTGAGTTAAGTTTTATTGGGGGAAAAATGAGGACTATGGCCCAGAAGACAGCATTTCAAATAGCTCTGAGGAACTGCTCTGAAGAGATAGTGGGGAGGTCAGTATATGTGTGATTTTGGTGAAGGGAGATACATGCAATCAAGCATACATTTGGCAGAAGTTTGCTGCTGGTCATGGGGAGCAGATGTCTCTGTTAATGATTTCAGTGTTTTTCCCGATATGAGAAGATGCAAGAAATTGGACCCATAAAATCTTTTCCTAAAAATGTCTAACTCTCTGAAGGCCTGTTCTGTCAGTTTTTTCCAGAGCACAGAGTGCCCCATTCCTGATCTTCCCCGTGAACTCCTTTCAGGGCGTGTAGAAGATCACGACTGCAGTGGCAAGTGACCTAATCCTTGTAGAGGCAGATGGCAAATGACAATTTTTAGTTGGCACTTTCAGTGTAACAGGGGCAAAACTCGGAAATATCAACAACTTTTACTGTCTCATCATTTTTCCGCTTATGCCTCATTTGCCAAGGTACAGGCTGAACAGTTTTGAGGATGGGAAAGGCAGAGAAACATTTTACCCTCTTATCTCTCCCAAACTCACTTCCACCTCTACCCAAACACTTTAGATGTTATTGTCTTCCAAAATTCGGTAGGCATTTTCCTTTTAGACATATTTTTTCTTATTACAAAAGCAACAAATGTTTATGTCAAAGACTTTTAAAAAGACAGAAAAGAAAAAGGGAGAGGAGAAAGTAAAGAAAAGCCGCTTTAACCCACTACCCAGAGATAACAGCAGCTGGATGTTTTTCTGTATCTTCAAAGTTTTTAAACGCACATTGAATAGAAAGTGAGTACATTCTGTATATACTACTTCAAATTAGAAATTTTATTCACTAATGATAGCAATTTTCCAATGATGGGTTACATGCATTTTAACCTAAACGAGTACTTCTCAAAATTTCTTCCACAACACTATTTCTGTAGGCAGTTAATACACAGTTAAAAAAAAAATGAGAGGAAGGTCAAATGATCAAATACATTTGGGAACTGGGAAATGCTGCATTAAATGTAGTTAAACAGGCTTCTTTAACTCAGGGCTTCCAAGTGTCTTTAATATGCTGGCGGGTGTTATAAATCTTCAGGATGAGGACTAGAGTATGGATTATTTCTCAATTTGTTGAACTCTTTTCTCCTCTAAGAATCTCATAAAACTTTTATTCCAGCACACATTCTGGGAAATGCTGGCCAAAATTACTAGCAGCAAAAATCAAACCCTCTCATCTCTCATGGACATTTAAGGCACAATTTTCCCATTCCTAAAGAACTTCATAAAAATTTGTTGCAAATAAATTACTTGGAAAAATTCTAACTGAACTTCCCTGTAGTTACTCTTAATATTATTTTGCCTCACTAAGTATAATTCAACTGACAACATTTAATTTTAAGGAAAACAGTGGTGATATATTATTGGTTGTGAATAGGTGCTCTATTGGGGAAAAATAACCAATGTGAATATTTTATTGGAATAAGGGTGTTTTTTTTGCTTTATTTGTTTTTTATAAAGAATTTATTTTTTCAAGAGCAGTTTTAGGTTCACAGAAAAATAGAGAGAAAGGCACAGAGATTTCCCATATACCGCCTGCATCTATACATGCATAGCCTCTCATTACCAGAGTGATACATTTGTTACCACTGATGAACCTGCATGATGTGTTATAATCACAAGAGTAAGGTTTTAAAAACTTTTGGTAAAGCTTGCTTACATTGTTCTTCTCAGCAAAAGTCTATTCTGTGTAGCACTAATGTCCACAGGCATCATAGTCAGAATGTTCTATCCATATAAAAATTCTAATCTCAAACTTACCCACTGACTCATTGCTGGCATATAGTAGCCCATGGTGCAAAATTTTATTTTTATATTGTCCTAACTTCACAGTATACTTGGAGTTATATACTTTGAGTTATTTTTTTAAATTTTTTTTACATCTTTATTGGAGTATAATTGCTTTACAATGGTGTGTTAGTTTCTGCTTTATAACAAAGTGAATCAGTTATACATATACATATGTTCCCATATCTCTTCCCTCTTGCGTCTCCCTGCCTCCCACCCTCCCACCCTCCCTATCCCACCTCTCCAGGCGGTCACAAAGCACCGAGCTGATCTCCCTGTGCTATGCGGCTGCTTCCCACTAGCTATCCACCTTACGTATGGTACTGTATATATGTCCATGCCACTCTCTCACTTTGTCACAGCTTACCCTCCCCCCACCATATCCTCAAGTCCATTCTCTAGTAGATCTGTGTCTTTATTCCTGTCTTACCCCTATGTTCTTCATGACATTTTTTTCCTTAAATTCCATATATATGTGTTAGCATAAGGTATTTGTCTTTCTCTTTCTGACTTACTTCACCCTGTATGAAAGACTCTAGGTCCATCCACCTCATTACAAATAGCTCAATTTCGTTTCTTTTTATGGCTGAGTAATATTCCATTGTATATATGTGCCACATCTTCTTTATCCATTCATCCAGTGATGGACACTTAGGTTGTTTCCATCTCCGGGCTATTGTAAATAGAGCTGCAATGAACATTTTGGTACATGCCTCTTTTTGAATTATGGTTTTCTCAGGGTATATGCCCAGTAGTGGGATTGCTGGGTCATATGGTAGTTCTATTTGTAGTTTTTTAAGGAACCTCCATAATGTTCTCCACAGTGGCTGTATCAATTTACATTCCCATGAACAGTGCAAGAGGGTTCCTTTTTCTCCACACCCTCTCCAGCATTTATTGTTTCTAGATTTTTTGATGATGACCATTCTGACTGGTGTGAGATGATATTTCATTGTAGTTTTGATTTACATTTCTCTAATGATTAATGATGTTGAGCATTCTTTCATGTGTTTGTTGGCAGTCTGTATATCTTCTTTGGAGAAATGTCTATTTAGGTCTTCTGCCCAATTTTGGATTGGGTTGTTTGTTTTCTTGTTATTGAGCTGAACGAGCTGCTTAAAAATTTTGGAAAAAAAAATGTCATGAAGAACCTAGGGGTAAGGCAGGAATAAAGACGCAGACCTCCTAGAGAATGGACTTGAGGTTATGGGGAGGGAGAAGGGTGAGCTGTGACAGGGCGAGAGAGAGTCATGGACATATACACACTAACAAACGTAGTAAGGTAGATAGCTAGTGGGAAGCAGCCACATGGCACAGGGATATTGGCTCGGTGCTTTGTGACAGCCTGGAGGGGTGGGATAGGGAAGGTGGGAGGGAGGGAGACGCAAGAGGGAAGAGATATGGGAACATATGTATATGTATAACTGATTCACTTTGTTATAAAGCAGAAACTAACACACCATTGTAAAGCAATTATACCCCAATAAAGATGTTTAAAAAAAAATTTTGGAGATTAATTTTTTGTCAGTTGTTTCATTTGCAAATATTTTCTCCCATTCTGAGGGTTGTCTTTTGGTCTTGTTTATGGTTTCCTTTGCTGTGCAAAAGCTTTTAAGTTTCGTTAGGTCCCATTTGTTTATTTTTGTTTTTATTTCCATTTCTTTAGGAGGTGGGTCAAAAAGGATCTTGCTGTGATTTATGTCATAGAGTGCTCTGCCTATGTTTTCCTCTAAGAGTTTGATAGTTTCTGGCCTTACATTTAGATCTTTAATCCACTTTGAGCTTATTTTTGTGTGTGGTGTTAGGGAGTGATCTAATCTCATACTTTGTGTTATTTTTATATCGTGTCATGAGATCCTTGGGGAAAATGGTGGGCAGGACAAACTTCAGAAGGCTGACCATTCCCAGCCCCCTCTGAGACACTTTTTCTAAGTCAAAGGTGGTCAAAGCCAATTAGCTCAGAGGAGAGAATCTGATCCTAAGAGATTCCCACTACAGGGCCAGTGATCACCTGAAGCAATCACATTTGGAGAGCTGGACTGTAATTCAGAGTCAGTGAGCTGATGATACCAGTGGACTCACAGGGCAAAATGGAGGTGGAGAGAGAAGCAGAAACACACAAGCAGGTGCAAAAACTGGGGTAAAAGATACAGGAAGCCAGTTTTGGAGACTTCTGGGGCCTAAATGATCTCTACAGCCCATGAGTCCTCATTACCATGTCACCTGAGGTTTGGCTGTTCAGTTTTCCCTGAATGAGGCCGGCTAGAGGGTTGAGATTCTGTTTTACTACTTTCCTCAGGCATTTTCACAATGAATTCACCTTGAGTAATAATGAGTTAAGACTGTTCCTTTCAATGAGAAGAGCCCAGATCAACACAGCTGGAAAACACAGCAGGAAAAAATGGTGACTCCTCTTTCTTCTTACAGCTGCTTTAATGAAACACCTGTCCCAATTGCAAGGAAGGAAAAGGGATGCCTCTTGGTGTCTGCATCTTATCCGCTGGAAGTACCTTGGGCATTACTCTGGAGCTTCAGATCTTTAGCTTAAGGGTTGCAATAGGTGGACGGGCTTTAGCATGTCTGTGAATCCCCTGATAGTGTATGTAACTTTTTGCCCTATGTACAAATAGGGGTGAGGTACCATTCATAACTTTCTTTAGATTCTCAAAGGTGTCCCTAATGCAAAAATGGTTATAGATAGAAAAATCTAAGCCTGTTTGTTTTGGATCCATGAGATTTTTCTATAGATCAAATATCTTGACTCTCTATATTAAAATATTAGGGTTTCTTGTAATTTCTATGAATCCATTCTACATAATTAAGTTTTATTTTCCTTGGATCTCTCCCAGCTTGACATTAATACTTTCATCTTAAAAGAAGTGGAGAAGTGTCTCTATCTGATGCATAAATAAATAGCATTGAAAAAAGTGTACAAAGAGTCAAAAATATCATTTTAAGTTGTAAAGTGACATCTTTTTCTGGTTTCATAATGTCTCATGCCAAGGCTTTCAAGATGAAATTACATCGACCTATAAAACTGTCAGCTGTGCTTGTTCTGTCTCCTTTCTTCTTGCTCAGGTATATACTCTCTTTATCTCTCACCCACCAAATGTAATTCAAAATTCCAGGGGCTGCAGGAAGAAGAGGGGAGAGCTCGTGAAGTCACACTGATAATGAATAAAAGAACGAAAGTCTTCGAAAATGCCAAAAAACCCAGCTGAAGCCAAACAAAACTATTTCATCATAGTGTTGAAATCTACCCATAAGGAAAAAGGAGAGATCTAGTGAAGTCAGTTTCTCTAGATGAATACAAGAATAAAAATCCTTGAAAATGCCAAAAACACAAAAGCTGAAAAATAAAACACTCTCTCATGAATGTGTTAAAATCTACCCATAAAAGAAGACATTTTAAATTGAAATTAATTATTTTGGCCTTGAGATAATGATTCCATATACTGAAACAGCAAAGCAGAGTAAGGTTATGACCTCAACTTAATGGAGAGAAAAGGGAAACATGGAATCAGTATAGCCCATGGATGCTCAGTGAGGTGATAGCTCTGCTGGGCCTGCGACTCAGAGTGTCCCTTTCCCAGGCCCATAATTGGATCAATGACCCACGTACTCTTCATGCTTGGTGCCCATGAGAGGAAGGTCAGATAGATAGTAGTGGAGTAGGTGATTTGAGATAAATGATTAACTAAAAAAGGGCACACACAAGAGCTTATGGTCTCACAGGTTGGTCCCTGTTGAATAGTCTAGAAATGTAAATCCTTGGAAAGCTCCAGTGATGGCTTCCAAACACTACTTTTATTTCGTTCCCTTTGGATCAAGGACAGGGCTAGTTTTCATTTTTTTAAAGATGTTTATGTTTTAATCCTGGCCTATTAACTTTTGTTTGGAAAATGTAATCACTTTGCTTAGAGAACAGGAGTAAATAGAAATTTTCAGTGAGAATTTTAAAAGTGGGTAATGTTTCAGTTTAAAAAATACACACACATATAAATACAACAATTGGTTTATTGTTGAATTCCCTTCACAATGTGCAGGACAAAAATAATCTTGTCAAGAAACCTAAAACATATTATTCTCATTTTTATTTCTTTTAAAACATTTTAAAATGTAACAAGCATACTGAAATGTGCCTAAGACACCATTGTTGTGTGGTATTCCATTGTGAGACTATACCACAGGTTGTTTATCCATTTTCCTGTTAATGGACATTGGGTTGTTTCCACAAGGCTATTATAAGGAATGCTGCTTGCTGTGAACATTCTCATATGTTTTTGGTGCAAATGTCATGTGTTTCTGTGGGGTATATACCTAGGGATGGATTGCTGGGTCATTAAAGTATGTGTATCTTTAGCTTTATTAAATACTGCCAAACTTGTTCCAAAGTAGTTATACCATGCTTCGACAATTCTAATTTTAATTATTATAATGGTATGCCCAAGTCATGTGGTTAAGGACTGCACCTGGTTTTCCTGGCAAGAGTACGCTGGTAAATCAGTTTGGGAACAATTCTGTTTGCCAGCTCTTATTTTCCTTGATTAAATTTCCCTCATTGATACACTACTTTCAGACATTATTTTTCTTGACTTTGCCATGATAATACAGTCATTTTTAAATCAACCTTTGACCTGTATCAATATAGCTATGTAAGATGAGATTAGGGGACCCAGAAGAAAGCCAATACCAGGGAAACGATTGCATAGGACATAATTTCCCTTAGGCTTAAAGCATCTATATTAAATCTTCTGTGATGTGCAGTACAATCTATTTTTTAATTCCTTTTTTTAAGGCTATTTAAGTGATGCCAAAGTAACAGAATGATTTAACACAGTTAAATGCCAAACTGGGATTTTAAATACCAATGTTTTGTTCTTTAAAGTTGGATCCCTCCAGGATATTATGAGGATGCAAGCGTCTTCACGGCAGTCTGTCACCTTGTGGCTCCAGAAATTGAAAGTTCATCATGTTCATGGATCAGTACCAGTTTTATTTATTAATATTTTTAGTGTCTGCCTATAAATCAGGCACAAAGTAAAGGGCTTTTAAAAATAGCCTGCTTAGTCTTCTCAGGTTTGATATACTCTGCTAAAAAGAATTGTTGATATCAGCATCTCCCTCCTTTCCCTTGCTGGCTTCTCCCTGAATATGGGATGCACCTGTGCTGGATCCAGGCCCATCAAGATCTCCAAAGATTTACCATCACTGGTCTTTGCTTCTGCAAAACTCTGGTAAAAATCATCTTATTCTTTCATCCAAGGATGGGCTCCAATAATTCAAAATTGGGAGTCAAAGTTTGGCTTGTGGCTAAGTTTTGGTTCAGTTTACCTAAGCACTGAGCAATAAAGAGATATCACATTAAGTGAAGTAAATTATTTGCATGCTCAAAGTGAAGTCAAAGATAGTTTGGTCTGTGACAATTGTGACAATTATACAGTATTAAGGGTTTGAGGGAACACATGGGCACCAATATATTTTATGAATTTGTCATTTTATGTTTATATAAAATAAATGATACAATCCCTGACCTTAGGGAGATTGAAATATAATTCAGGAGATTATACATATATAATGGAAATGACTGAAGAGCAAGTGTTTGGATGTACAGCACAGTAAAACAGGACTTTAGGAATTCAGTCAAGGACTAACTCCACGAAGTCAGGTACTGAAGAAAGGACCAGAAGAGAGTTTGAAGAAAGTTAGTTAGGGAAAGAGCAGGGTGAGGAAAAGCACCCATGAGACATGATGATGGCATGTGAAGATGGCAGAGAGGCTGGACAAATATGGCCAGATCATGGCTGGGAGCTCTGAGAAATGTGCTGGCTACCTAGGTGTGAAGACCCATCCACAGGGAGTTTTATGGGCCAGGTGGAGAAGTGGCAAAGAGGTGCCACCTGAATATTCCTAAACATGACAGAATAGTGATGGGAGTGACTTCTGGAAAGATGGACCCACCATAATTAATATCGGGGCATGGACAGGCAAGGGGAAATATTCTGGCCTCATTGAAAGAGAACTGGTTAAAGATGTTCGTTGCCACACGCAGTTGAGCAGATGGTGATCATGATATAAATGGCACCCAGCAGAGCTATGTGTGTATAACCTGAAAGATGTTTTGTTTGGGGACAGTGAAGTCTGAGAGAGTAAAAAGCCATCTCATATTCCATGGAAATCATAGTATTAGAGTCTTATAAAGTGCCGCCCCAAAATCAACAGAACTATATACATGCATTAGAGCTTGATATATACACTAACATTAACAAGTATATTATTTGATCTCCACACGAACGTTAGTCCCAGAGCGTTCACAAAAGCATTACCCACAGTAGCCCAAGACTGGAAACAACTGCAAAGCCCATCAGGTAAATGGGAAAGAAACTGGAGCACATCTACCAGTGGAGTAGCACTCTGCAATAAAGGGGAATGAGTGACTGATACACACACAACGGATATGTTTCACAGACATTATGCTGAGTAAAAAGAAGCCACACAAAAGCAGTACACACTGTATGATTTCATTCATACGAAAAGAAAACTCATACTGATCTATAGAGACAGAAAGCAGATCAGAAGCGACCTGCAGGCCAGGGACTGCAAAGGTGCATAAGGAAACTTTTGGAAGTGTGGGAGAAGTTCTTTATAATTATTGTGGTGGTTTCAGGAGTGTATCTGTTACAAAGTCATTGAATTATACACTTTAAATATGTGCAGTTTACTGTACATAAATCATAACACAATAAATTCAATTAAAGAGAGAAGCTAAAGTTCCAAATATTTTCTTTCAAAAATTACGATTTTAGAGTTATTATTTAGTGGTGACTGCTCAGTTTTTAATCCTTCAAAGTATTTTTAAAAGATTTCTATGTGCTAATTCTTGCCTATTTACAATTTTGTTTGAAAATGTAATCTAGCTCCTTTGGAGAATGAGAGAAAACAGATATTAGTATGAGTCAGGAAATCAAAAGCAATTGAATTATGAGAATTAAAAAATTTTTTCCCACTCACATTACCTGATTTTGCATTTTAAAATGCAAATACATTTAGAAATCTTGTAATAAAGCTATTGTTGTTACTTCTCCTGATCTTTTCCTGATGTCATAGAAAATTCAAGTTGACTCAGTAAACTGGATCATTTCCCAACTAGTTTTTCTCCGATTAGGTATTTGCTGAGTCGGCAGAAAAATCCATCCTGGTTTAGCTCCAGCGAATGAAAAGAGAGCTTGTGACACACTTGTCACAGGAACCAGGGAAGTTGAAGGGTGACAGGCAAACTTTAAAGGGCCTCCTTCACATGGGGTGGCAGTGGCTTTCTTTCTTTATGATAATCTTTTCTTTTTCTCCATGGAGGATGAGCCAATTACAGTCATAGCTCAACAGGAAGCGGTTCTTACACCTTTGATCATAATGATATTAATCACCGTCCTGCTAGTGATTCTCTGTGACTTGGTCACATCAATTATTAATTTGTAAAGTGTGAGTTTGTCATTTCTTACTGAAATGCTGGCCAGACAGATTGGTATACAGTGGAATGGAAGCTGAGCAAGGTGGCTGTCACTTCACCATTATGAATATCAGACCCTTGTTTGAAAAAAAAATTACAGCTTGGAAAATGTTTTGCTTTTATACATTTATCTGATACCAACCAGGACTTGAGTCTTAAACATTTTAAACATACTATTGGTAGGGTGTATCATAATACATTTAGAGCAGTGTTTCTCAAACTTGGTTGCACTTGTGAATCACCTGGGGAGCTTTTTAAAAATGTCAAAGCTGGGCCGCACTCCCAGAGATTCTGAGTTAATTGTTCTGGGATGAGGCCCAGGTAAAGGTATTTTTAAAAAGCACCCCAGGTGTTTCAAATGTGTAGTCAAGACGGCAGCGCACTACTGATTTAGAGGCGGGACAGTGCTTTTTAAATGTTCTTAACAAATGAAATACATATAAGTTTTTATAGTCCACGTTAATTCAAAAAGGCTTTAAAATGGGTTCCAGAAATATATTCATCCAAAGATTTTTTAAATTCTGAAAATTATAATTAAATAAATGGAAATTAAAACAAGAATGAGGCACCATTTTTCCCTTTTGGTAAAGATTTTAAAGATTCATGATATCCAGTGATGTTGGGAATACATGGAAATGGTAATGCTGATACAATATATAGGCATGTTAATTGGTGCCATTTTCCTGGAGGACAATTTAGCAACATCTATCAAATTTTACAAGTTTTGTACCAACTGGTTTCTCAATTTCACTCCTAGGAATTTACTTGCAAAATTTTACCCAGATATTTGTTTAGGAACATTCACTGTAAACTTTTTTGTAATAGTGAAAGCCTGGAGAAAACCAGTGTCCATCATTCAGGGGACCAGTTAAGTAAATTTTGATACATTAACAAGATAGACTATTATGGAGGCATTTAAAAAGAAGTGCTCCCTCTATATATGCTGATACCAAAAGATCTCCCAGATATATTAGGTGAAAAAAAAGGGTACAGAAAATTATGTACAGTATGATCTCTTCTGTGTAAATTTAAATAAATGTAATTTAAAATAAGTGCTCACAGGGACTTCCCTGGTGGTCCAGTGGCTAAGACTCTGCTCTACCAATGCAGGGGCCCTGGGTTCGATCCCTGGTCAGGGAACTAGATCGCACATGCCGCAACTAAGTGTTCACATGCTGCGACCAAAGATCCTGCATTCCACAACAAAGATCCAGCACAGGGCAACAAAGATCCTGGGTGCCGCAACTGAGACCCGGCACAGCTAAATAAATATATTTTTAAAAAGCTTCACGGAAATAATAAATAAATAAATAAATAAATGCTCACAGGTACACTTTTTTTTCCTTGAAGGAAACGTGGTTATCTTTGGGAAATGGACTTTAGTAGAAGTGAGAAGCTTTTACTTTTGTTTTGTACCTTTTTGTACAGTTTGAATTTTCTAACCAATTACATATAGAGTAATTATATATATATAACATACA
>NW_020838016.1:831535-849404 GCF_003676395.1 Aethalodelphis obliquidens
GATGTTGTGGATTTGGTTCTAGACCACATCAATAAAACAAATAATGCAATAAAGTGAGTCACACAAATATTTTGGTTTCCCAGTGCATGTAAAAGCTATGTTTACGTAACTATATATACTGTAGTCTAAAGTGTTCAATAGCATTATGTCTCAAAAAACAATGTACATGTCTTAATTTAAAAATTCTTTATTGCTAAAAATGCTAGCCATCATCTGAGCCTTCAGCAAGTCATAGTAGTAACATCAAAGGTCACTAATCACAGATCACCGTAACAAATGTAATAATAATGAAAATGTTTGAAAGATTGTGCGAATTACCAAAATGTGACACAGAGACACAAAGTGAGCAAATGCTGATGGAAAAATGGCACGAATAGATTTGTTTTGATGCAGGGTTTTCACAAACCTTCAATTTGTGAAAAATGCAATATCTGCAAAGTGTGCCTGTATAAATATGACATATAACTGGAGTATTCTGGGAAGTTAGGTAATGTTCCATTTTTTCTTTACAATATAAACTTTTAAAAGTGAGGAAACCAGGAGTAAGGATTTTTAAAAAGTTTAAAAAGAAGATAAAAGTATGAGTAATTTGGAATACAAAATACATGTCTTAAGGTCTCTGTGACTGCTGACTGCCACACATTTGGCTCTGATATAACAGCCTATAAAATAAAGGAAACACCATCAAATCAATTACATGACTCATGATGTCTGTAAGATAAAAATGCATTGTAGGGGAAGCCCAGCAATTCATAAAAGTTAAGTGAAATTTTTTTAGGTGGATCTTCAAAAAGAGAATACTGTATGCAATTACAGTGAAACACCCTCAACAGTTACTCACAAAAAGGTCACAAATTTTTATCTGTTTTGCGGAAGAGAAAGCAGTTAACAGGGGCTCAGTTACTGGCCCTTTCTACTGAAATAGTGTTCTTACTTGCAACAAATGGCCTCTTCAACCAATGCTGCTACTGATCACAGACACAATAGATAGCATTGGCCATGTGGAGCACTGGTGCCAGGCTGCCACCTTACTGCCCCCAGATGCCAAACACCTTCACTGCCACCCTTTCCAGAAAACAGATCCCCTTTGTTCTTTTACAAACCAAAGTATCCTGCGTGACGTTTGATTGGTGGACCTGAAGTCCTGTGACTTGTCATAGCTGTAAAGAGAGTTGGGAAAGTGGGACAGGTCTCATAATATGGTGTTTCCCTCAGTGTGAGGGAAGGATATTCACATTCATAAGATGCAAGTTGGTCAGGAAAAGGACAAACGCTCACCTAGATTTCAAAGCAGATCCAGGATTAGAGTCAAACAGCTCTCAGTATCTATGATTATTCTTTGCATTTTGCCTCTTGCTTTGCTATCAGGAAGTTCTACTCACACTTCGTCTTAACTCTAATGTCTTTACCAGTTCCAACACAGATCATACAAACATGTAAACTAATATGAGCTAAAGGTTTGAACATGTCTTCTTTCTATAGCCGCAGATGCTGATGGGTGTTTAAACAAATAAAAACTGAAATTAAAATTCAATGCATAATGAAATCTGGAAGAGCCCAAATACCTTTCAGCTGGGAAATGGATAAGCAAACTGTGGTACAATATACAGTGGTACACAGGAATGAGCTACTGATATATGAATCAACATAGAAGAACCTCAAAAAGCATTATGCTAAGTGAAACAAGCCACAATCAAAAGTCTACATTCTGTATGATTCCGTTTATGACATTCTTGCACAGGCAAACCTGGAAGGACAGAAAGCAGATGGGGTGGATGTTGGGGGTACTGTGGCCAGGGGAAGGGCTTGACTACAAAAGGGCATGGGGGAATTTGGAGGATGACAGACCTGTTCTATATCTTGGTTGTTGCGGTGGTTACATTACTCTAAATGCTTGTCAAATCTCTCGGAACTGTACACTAAAAGGGTGAATTTTACTGCATATAAATTATACCTTAATTTTTTAAGTGGGGAAAAAGTCAATGAAAAATACCTGCATTCACTTTTTCAACAAATATTTACTGAGCACCTACTATGTGCCAGACACTCTTAAATGACCGTATATTTAAGCAAACTAATTTCAATGTCTGTAATTCATTGGAAATGATCTAAATTACTCTCCCAATTCCTTAAACTTGATTTACAGCCAAAAAGAATGCATGAAGAACTTTAGCAGTGATGGGAAACCGTGGCAAGTAGTTTCTTTAATCCATAACTGACAAACTATTGAAGTCTGGTGTGAAGACATATTGCAGCCAATGGATCTGACGCCCCCCGAGTACCAATTTAGAAAATCATTTTAGGTGATAATTGGCTGTGAGAAACTCACATTTTTGGTGCAAGGAGGCTTGGAATTTCTGGTGGAAAGAACTAGGGAAGGAAAATGGTGAGGGAGTTAGGGCAGCCTGAAGTAGTGAGGTGGAGGAAGAAGAGCAGGCCTAGGAGGTCTGGAGATCTCACTAGTCCTACTCCTGACTTGGTGAAGATCACTTTGTCTTTCTGAACTCAGTTTCCTTAGCCGTAAAATGAATGAATTGAAAAAGTGGGAAACACTGACTGCACAATGCAGAGCTCTTCCAGTGACCACTTGTGACCGTGGACAAGTCAGTTTTAGCTTCTTACTATATCAAATGAGAGATTTGACGGTTGCACAAGAATGTCAATACCACTAAACTGTATACTTTAAAATGGTAAATTTTGTGTTATATATATTTTACTACAATAAAAAAATTTTAATTGAAAAAGCTTTAGACAAAATGACCTTTGGGGTGATGTAGTTTGATCTTTCCTCTTTCTCTTGGAATTAAGTCCAAATTCCTTAACAAAGCCACCCATAGGGTGTGCAGACCCTGGGCAAATATTTGAGTCACCCAAAATCAGTTTGTCGGCACCATTCTGGTGACCCAAGCTCACATGATCTCACACAAGAAATACTGTACTTCCTAGCAAGAGAAATATGCTTGCCAGACTGACATTCTGGAACCATCACTTGGCTCTTGGGCCCCAGGACAATCCCATAGTATGAGTCCTGGGGCATCTGGTCAACCCCACAAATGGGGTAGAAGATTAAGAGTGCTCTGAAGGAGAGAAACAGAGAGTCTGTGCAGGTCTGGGCTCTGGGCACGCCACCCAAATGGCACTGTCATACCCAACTGGTTCAAAACACTAGAGAGGGACTTAGAAAATTTTGAAGAAGGCTCTCCAAAGCACAGGCCCCCCCGCACAGGTCATGGGTCGAGGCTGGGAGCAGGGGGATAAGGGTAGAGTAGGGGTGCTTAAGGAATTTGCCCATGTCTAAGTGTGGAACTTCTTAATTTGGCTTATAAACACCGTCTGTTCTGTCTCAAATGTGCCAAGGAGGCTCTCACCCTTGGACTACACACCTACATAGGGTTTCTCTATCAGAACACAGATTTCTCCTTCTGCCCCAACACCCATTAACCCATTTACTTAATTAATCCTATTCATCTGGGAGGTGTTAGAAAATATTTCCTCCTAGAAGTGTTTTCTGATCCCTGGTTAGTTACTCTGACGGGCTATGTTTTCAGGTGGATCTAGGATCTTGGAATCTGTCTTCTCTTTTTCTTTCCCAAATCAATTCACCCGAATATTCAAAATAAAAGGTAACAAAATCCCTCAGGAGTAGAATACAAATTTTAAATATGCTTCCTTCTTTCCAGATGCTGGAGAGGAATGGAGTAATTCTGCATTGAGTCCTCAGGGGAGAAACCTGCATTCAGAAGAAGGAGATTGATATTAGCCCCTCCCCAGGCTATCTGAAGCCTGTTCCTTGTGGTCTAATACAGCTTTCACTCATTCATTAATTTATGCATCTATCCATCCTTCATTCAATAAGTCAACAAGCATTTTATGGCTCCCTACTCTATTTATGACACTAAGCTAGACCTGGGGCCGGGTGGGGGGGGGGGGGGGGAGAATCAAATAAGATAGGGTTCCTTCAAGATGTTCATAGTATATTGGACATAATCCACTCTGGGATGTAGTTAATGGTGTTGTGCCAGGGATGCTTGGAGAATCCTGCAGATGGGTCTGGGGGCTTTCCTGACAATTTGCCATAGTACAGGTAGTATGTAATTTATGAGCACGTGAATTCAGAAAACTGTTGTTAGGAGAGCATAAAGCTTCAAGGGTTAGACCATGCCATTACCCAGGGAACTAAAGGGAGCACAAAGCATGGGGTATTCTGCTTTTTCACATTAGACCCCAAGGCTGTTTGTATGCTTGCTACTTTGTAGCATTTCCTATAAGAAAACAGAAGCCCAAATGAGAAGCAAAGAATTATAATAGGAGGTCTTCACTGTCAAGCACCCTGAATGGACAAGACACTGAAGAGAAAGAAGTAATGACAAAGTCATATCTACAGGACTTGACCATAAACAAACCCCTTAATTTGCCCCTCCAAAGACTAAGGGTCAAGGAGGAATTGTGGTGGCCCCTAATAGCTACTCTATCCTTTGGAACAGCTGGACAGTTAAAAGAGAGAAACCTCTCCCACAGAGGTGCTGAGAAACCCATGTGGGTGATTTCTGAGATTAAGAGGCTTTGCTGAAAAACCTTTCTGACTAATGTCTAACTCTGTAATCGATTTTGGACTGGTAAAGAAATGGAAATTTCTATTTGCCCCAAATTTCCTTAAAAAGAAAAGTTCTAAAGCATTTGTTCCACGACTGATATATCTACTTCTGTCCCCAAATAGAATAACCAGGAAAGATTAACAGGCTGCCTGGTGTTTTCTCAGTGCCCTCTGCTTGGGATGAACTACTTTGAGTCTATAATTCCTTTTAGAGTGGGATGAAAGCTATGGGCCTCCTCCCCAGAAAAATGCATATAAGCCTATACACAAAATTTTCCATATAATTTCAGTGGATTCAGAGACCCACTTGAAAAATATCCATGTACCCTAGGGAATCTGTGCTCCAGAAAATATTAAAAATGTTATTTGTTGCAAAATAGAGCTTCAACTTTAGCTGCATTAATTAATGAGTCTCCAGAAATATTGGACAGTGGTTCTCAGGTTAGAGGTTTGTGCGGAAGTTCCAAGGGAGGAGCGAAGTCAGTAGCTATGGAAATGGGCACAATGACAGAATCTAACCATGTGACAGTGACACTACTCCTCCTAGTTAGGGTGGCCAGATAAAATACAGGATCCCCAATTAAATTTGAACTTCAGATAAACAGCAAATAAATTTTTAGTATGTCCCACACATATTTGGGATATTGTCTTTGTGCTGCTATAACAGAATATCATAGACTAGGTGGCTTAAACAACAGACACTTATTTCTTACAATTCTGGAGACTGCAAAGTCCAAGATCAAGACGCTGGCAGAATCAGTGACTAGTAAGGGCCCACTTCCTGGTTCAGAGATGAACATCTTCTCACTGTAACCTCATTTGGCAGAAGGGGCAAGGGAGCTCTCTGGGGTCCCTTTTATAAGGACACTAACCCCATTCATGAGGAGAGCTCTACCCTCATGACTTAATCACCTCTAAAGGCCCCACCTCTAAATACCATTACATTGGTTATTAGGATTTAACATATACATTTCAGGGGGACACAAACATTTCGTGCATTGTTTATACTAAAAATAATTCACTGTTTATCTGAAATTCAAATTTAACTGGGTATCCTCTGTTTTGATTTGTTAAATCTGGCAACCCTAGTCCTGGTCAATTCTATTTTGTCAGGTTTCCCCATCTTGGACTTGTTATACCTCTGTTCTCTGTGTGTTCCTTTTGACAAGGTCTTTCTTCTCTCTTATCTCTAGATGTACCTTAGTTTGATGCAGCACTGACAAGAAACTAAGGATTATTGTTTGTTATCATTTCTCTCAACAACACAGGAATAGTGAAACTGTGTGTGCCTGTGTATATGCGTGTGTAAGAGAGAGAAAGGGCAAAACAGAAAAGTGACGGATCATTCAGAAAGAAGCTTAAGAATTCGTATTTTGAGATAAACATGACTGTTAGAAAATGACATCTAACCTCCAGTGATTATAGAAGAAGGAGGTAGTAGTGTAACTAGTACACAGTTAAGATAGAGAAGTGACTTCTTACAACAAAATATGAAAAAATCCTTGAGGCTTATAGAGAGTCATTGACTCCTTGCCAATGGGAGTAAACTTTTCTTGAAAATCAGGTAGTTTGGGAGAACTGCTAGTTGCTAATGCCAATATCCATTCTCTTCTTTTCCTTAAAAAAACCCTGATCTCTGATTTTGGTCAAGGCAGTAATGTGTCTGACTAAAACGCATTTTTCATCATTTTTTGCAGCTAGAATAGTCATATGACAACCTTAGCCAATGAGACATAATAGAAGATTATTGGACATTCTTGGGAAATAGTTGCTTTTCTGATATAGATGCTACATTTTCCTCCTTGTTGCTTCCTTCTTGCTCCTGCCCAGAGTACAGAAATAAGGCTTGGGTGTGGAATAGCTATCTTGAGACCATGAAGCAATCATGAGCTTGAAAGCCACATGCTGAGAATGGCAGATCAGAAAGGAAAAAGGAGTCTGGGCCACTGACAACTGTGGTGGGCATTGTGCTATAACAGCCTAACCCCCACCCCCACCCCAGGACTGAAGTCTTTGATCCCCACTGCTGAGGTTATTGATAGCAGGTGTCCCTCACCTGTCAGACCTCTTTGGGAATTGTCCTCAGCTGAAGACAGACACCCCACCCCACCCCACATGACAGTCCTTTCCTGATGGGTAGCCTGCATCCAATGATTGGTTGATGAGAGGGTATAAAGCCCTGCTTCCTTAACCCAATACAGAAAACCTCTGAGGGGCCAGCTTCAGAGCTTCCCATATGATTGTCTGAGGTCTGTTGTGACCGTACCACAGCCCAACTTCTTCCTTTTACCTAATCCTGCTGCCTTTCCTTACCCCATAGGTGTTAATCCCAAGAGCACTCCTCAGTAAACATCCTGCATGCAGTCTCCATTGCAGAGTTTGCTTTCCAGAAGACCCTGACCTCCTGCTGGCTACTACGCCAGCCTACCTCTGAACTACTGGTGGCATGAGAAGATTTTTACAAAATATTGGATAAGCCACAGCAGCTGTATTTCTCATATATCCAGCCCAAAGCAATGCCTGTGCAAAATGGAGGGGTATTTTATATCTTGAACTGTGGGCTTAAAGGATTGATTCACAAGATTTAGCTTGTGTTGCTGAAGGCAAATGCAATGTAAGTGAGACTTCTGGATTGACAAGGAAAAAATAATTCCCATCTGATTCCTGCTTTGGAATATGGAGATGAGGAAAAGCCATTCCCAAAAGCTGCAGGAAAAGGCAGGGCCTTGACATTTCTTACTGGAAGGCTAATGAAGGATGAACTCCAAAGAGACTTGGCTAGATTGAAACACAAATATTGGCTCTACAAAAGCTGGCAGCCCTCTTTGACAAAAATAGATGAAGGCACAGGAAGAGTTGGTCACCATGGCCCAGAGTAAACAATTTCAGCACTAAGGATTTAATGTTCAAATGTGGATTTGTGTTGCTATTGACAAACTCCTCAGACATCATTAGTGCTAGAAAATCTTGATAAACAGAGATGTGAGACTTCATCATAGGTACCAAAAAAAAAAAAAAAGCCCCACAAAATTAAAAAGTAAACAAAAAAATCTAGAAAGGAGTGAAAAATAAAAATGGAAGCAAATGATTTCTCTTTCTTCTCAGTGAATGGAATATTGGAATATAAGGTTAAGTACACATTTGATCATCATATAATTTGAATAAAATGAACTCTAGGTTAAACCAAAAGTGAATCCAAGATCTCTTGAGACTACAGAAAACCTGAAATTGGTATTCTTCCTAGTGTCTCAATTAGATGCATTGCGATTATGTTGTTTAAGATGAAGCCAGAAAATCTAAAATCAGAAAAAAGTAAGGCAGTCCTGAGGGTTTAATCAATCTTCACCCAAGGCCATTGCATCATTACTAATAGATCACTGCCTTTTTTTTTCTGGGTTTTAAAATTAGCACAATAGGCTCTTCAAATAAGATAGTCATTGACATGAAAATGAGAAATATGTACTTGGTCCATACAGGTTTTGACTGCAAAGATATTTCCCAAAGTAATTTAAATCTAATGACTTCTCAGACATTTGCTTGCCTTGAAACTGGGGCAATGACAGAGAAGTACATCTGTCATATCATGAAAACCCCAGCAAAAGCAGGGATTCAAGTTTTAACTTATGTGCCTGAAATTTTTAGCATAGCTTTTCTTTCTCATTTCTCTGCTTTACACACCTGTACTATATTGAAAATGGTCACATTTGGCACAATAATTGCAGTCCTTTAATTTAATGTAGTTCTATAATAAAACAGTACAAGTCATTTTATACTCAGGCTAATGGATTGCTCTAGAGACCTCCAAGGATCATTCAAGAGCTGGGAGAAAGGAGAGTTGAATGTCTGTGGAATTCTCTTAGACCTAGTGTTCCAAAGCATGGGGCATATTTCCTCCTTAGGATATATGGCCTCCTTTATTTTTTAGTAGTGGAATCCAGATTTTATCCATGGCAACAATGTACCCTGCTAAAAAACCACACTTCCCAGCTTCCTTTGCACCTCACAGTGATCACATGACACAGTTCTGAGAAGGGGTTTGGGAGATTTCTCGATGGGAATTGACCATGTTAGCCAAGGGATATGTCTGTTGCCCATATCTGATTTACAGATGTGTTTTGCTTGGCCCATAGAGATTTATTTTTTTAAAACACTGGATAAATTCTCATTAAAAACTCAGATTTCTAGATTATTAAAAATGTATGAGGGCTTCCCTGGTGGCGCAGTGGTTGAGAGTCCACCTGCCGATGCAGGGGACATGGGTTCATGCCCCGGTCCGGGAAGATGCCACATGCCGCTGAGTGGCTGGGCCCGTGAGCCATGGCCGCTGAGCCTGCGCGTCTGGAGTCTGTGTTCCACAACGGGAGAGGCCACAACAGTGAGAGGCCCGCGTACCACAAAAAAAAAAAAAAATGTATGAGATGTGATCCATCTTGCATTCCCAGGTTGCAGTAATGGGCTGTGACTCAGTAACCATACAGCCCCTACTTCTTTCTATTGCCTTACTGTCTGTGATACTCCTTTCTTCACCTGCCTCACTCTGTGAGCGTTTGTTTTGTAAACCTTGCCTTAAACCATAGTCTGTCTCTCTCATTCTTTTTACTTTCTGTGTCTTATTCCATGTTTTATCTGTCTGTGCCTTAGCCCTGGATGACAGATATGTCCTAAAACTCATGCAGTGATCATGCCCAGGGAGGGCTTTCCCAAAGCTGCAGCATGTGTGAGTGAATAAATGGGATTATTATTCACTCACTTTAATATTTTAGTTACTGGTCCTGAGCTTGGATCACAGGCCATATTTCAAGGTGAAGTGGACCACATGAAGTGGTCCTAGACTGCTCATTTGGCCTTAAGGATTAGAACTGCATTATAAGACAAACCTCAAGGAGTTTTTACTATATTCTTTTTCCAAAGACAGCACCAGAGGACATGTGATAGGGGGTTAAGTGGTCCTCCCTTCTGTGAGCTATGAAAAACTAAAATTTATGGTTTTATCATTCATCTACTTGACAAAATACATTTTGATTACCTTTATTTTCCTTACTCACATCATTCTCAGGGGTTGTGGGTACCACAGATTATACCCATTGAATGAAGTAGTACTTTTTCATAAAATTTCCCAAGCTCAAGTTTCACAGGACCTTCTGCATTCCAGATTTCAGAATTGAGTGATCAACCTATCTGTACTGCTCTTGATATTAGAGGTTATTATTGTCCCACTTCCTAGCTTTTACCATTCTGAATTGAAATATTCTCCCCCTTTCTTTCATTTGGCCTTATAAGGCAGCCTTCTATCTGGTGGAACTCTTGTTTTCAATCAGCCTAGCTGCCCTTTCCTGACACTTTTTCCAGGACCATTGTAACTTGCTCAAATTTCAGTAACCAAAGATACACAAAGTTTTATTGGAAAGAAAAATTATATTTCTTTTGAATGATATTCAACAACTGACTGATCATTTGAGCTGTAGTGCCACATTGAATTGACATCCTGGAATGATGTTACTCCTTTGGTCATAACCAATCATAGAGAGTAATTCCATTTGTACATAGATTTTGGATTACTTATTAATTACTTTTTCTTATATTGTTTTTGAGTTTGTCACTTAATGACACAGTACAATGATTCTAAATTGTGGTCCTTGGGCAAAAGCATCAGCATTCCTTAGGAACTTGTTAAAAATGTACATTCCCAGCCCTCACCCCAGACCTACTGAATCAAATGCTCTAGGGGTAAGGCCTGACAATTTTGTTGTACAAGCCCTCAAGGTGACTTTAATGCACACTCAGATTGGAGACCTACTGACATAGTGTTCTGTAAGTGAATGTGACATAGTGATAGAAAAATTAATAGGAAAGGAACTTTCTACTTAGAATTAGAAAAACTGGAATGTAAATGAGTGGAATATCAAAAGTATCTTGTTGTAATGTTCTTTTTGCTTGTTAGGATTTATGGCTATTAAAACAATCCCTGGCAATGTGTATGAGGTGTCAATGTGTCATATTTGAAGTAGTACTATCTAGGTTTGATGATCTTACTATAATTAGCAGGGGGAAAGGAAGAAATATGAGAATGGAGAAAAGAATTTAACCTGAGAGGAGTTTAAATATTTATACATGCAAATATTAGCAGAGAGAACACAGAGCCCAGAAAGGAACCAAAACATAAAGGAATGTTAATAATAAACCCTGCTAATAGGTAATGGCAATCGCCCAGTTCAAAGTAGAATTGTCAGAGATGCTCATAGAAGTAGAGGGAGGATTCTGAGAATCAGAGCTTCCATTCATTTCACAAATGATTATTGATGTCTACTCTATGCCAAGCATTGTTCTAGGGGCAGTTGTTCTTGTCTTGTCCAATGAGGGATAATATAGAAATTGTAAGTTCTGCCCTCACAGAACTTAGTCTAGTGGAGGTCATGAAACACCGAATGGTCAATTTTAATACGATGTGACAGAAGCCATGTTAGGGGATGTGCCAGGTAGCTGTGGGAGCTCAGAGGGGAGGCGCTGAACTGAGACCCCGGAGACGATGGGGGTCTCGGTTATGGCCACTGTTTAGAGCAGAGGCATAGTGTAGAAGCGAACTGAAGGAGATTAGTAAAGTAATTTTCTGCAGCTCATTTCTAATTATCTCTCTGAGGTGGGAAGTATTAGTCCCGGTTCGAGGTTTTAATAGAAAGTGTGTATGTTATAAGGACATGTGACAGAGGGGAGAGATCTTGGACCATGGAAACCAAAATTCTTGGCAGAAGCACAGGACTGGGTCCAGAGTCCTCTTTGAAACCATTTCTAACCTTGGAAAGCACAGGTAATAGTAACATTGGGGAGAGTGCTCTAGCCAAGAGAAAATGAATCTGTCAAAAAAATCTTTGAAAACAGAAGACCTGAATATTCTCCCTGATAGGTTGTTATTCTGAGATCCTCTCAGGAGGAATTAGAGCCATAGGAGCTCTTAAGCATAAATAGTTTTAAGAATATATGGGGGCTTCCCTGGTGGTGCAGTGGTTGAGAGTCTGCCTGCCAATGCAGGGGACACGGGTTCGTGTCCCAGTCCGGGAGGATCCCACATGCCGCGGAGCGGCTGGGGCCGTGAGCCATGGCAGCTGAGCCTGCGCGTCTGGAGCCTGTGCTCCACAATGGGAGAGGCCACAACAGTGAGAGTCCCGAGTAACGCAAAAAAAAAAAAAGAATATATGAGGGCCATGTTTTGGGTCCCCTTGTTAGTAGTAACTTTGGTCAGAGGACTGTTTCTGATGGAGCAGGAGATGGCTGATGGAATTCCCAGGGAAGCACAGTATAAAAAAGAAAGAAAATAAAGGGGGGAGGGCAAACAGCCTGTGACTTATTTTATTTCAATTTTTTGATTTTTATGTTTTTATTTACTGAAAAAACTTAATTTTAAAGAAGGTAACACTTATTGAATGTTTATTATGTGAACGGCTTTCAGTTTGTTTTAAACCTGTAACTTTAAGTGTAACTGGCCAAGAAATTCATCAGTGGTAGTTAATGTCAAGAGAGAGAAGAAACAATAGAAAGAACAGGGTTACATATAATTCTTACCAGATCCAGTCAAATAGCCATTTCATTAAGTTACTTTAAGTCAGGCAAAGTCATGGAGACTATAATTGAGGCTAAAAATCATTGAATATTTAAGCAAAAGTATCATTTGGGGTTATCTTTTCCCAGGTCTCTTCTGAACCTTTTTATGAGAATGGGCAACAGCTACACATTTGTATATACAAGTCACCTCTTTGTGTGAGCAGATTCTCTATTTCTCAGTCCTGATGGTTTACCCACATTGATTTTGTTCAGCTTTGCAAAGTATTCTGAATACATGATCACTGTTACAGTAAAATAATTCTAACTTGCCTATCTTTGTGTATAGCCTAATAAAGGGAGTCTCTATATAATTCTTTCAGTATGTTAATTTGCAGCAAATAATTCAGCCTGTACAATATGCTCCTTTCCATTCTTGAGCAAATCCTTTATCCCACCAAGATCAAAGGATCCCACTTATTTTTTGAGTGACTTCGTCCCTTTGATATGTTAAAATAATCTCCTATTATTGGTTTCAGAGAACTTGCAAGGTGTTCTTCAAAGCATTTTTGTTGTAGTTATTATTCTCCTCATTTATAATTGATTGGTTTCTTTTATACTCCCTTACCAATTTGGGGGAAATGCCCTCTTTTTTCTCTGATGATTTATACGGCTCTAAAAGTTCTCTTTTTAGCTCCTACTTCTAATGCTTATTTTCGTTCCTTGGTATATGCTTTTCTTGGAAAGCAAACAGCAGTGAGGAAGTACATAGGCTTTTTTATGGATTATTGACTTTGTAAAGTTCTTCCTTTCAATTGTCTCCTAAATAGGGCCTATATTTATCACATTTCCCTTTTAAAAAATCTAGATTGTATGGGATGGGTTTCTTGGTTTTCCCCTGTCACATGAGGATGTGGAATTTAATTATGTTATTAATTTTTGCCTAGTGCCTCACCCACAGCAATCTCTAGGGTCCATTTCTGATCCTGTTTAGGATGAAAGTTCCCTCCTTGTGGGATTTAGAAAGCAGTCCTCAATTTATTAACATCCAGCCCCTACCCGTACTCTCATCTCCCATCCTGATTGAGCAGCTGGTTACTTTATGTTTGGATAATTAAAGCCTCTTACTATTATTATCTGGATAAAATTATCAGCTTCCCCAATTCTATTTAACATTTTATGTCTCATCATTTCTCTTGAGTAATCTATAATATACATTTTTTCAATATGGAGAAGTTTTAACATGAATTCTTTTTACAATCGAAAGTTTTTATATGAAGAGTTACAACATGAGTCTATCCTGTGAAGTTTATTCAAATAATACTTTTTGAGTGTCTGTTATATATCAGTTCTAGACACTGAGAATAAGCAGAAACTGAAATCAAAATCCATGTGCTTATATTCTACTGAGGGGTGGGGTAGGGAGACAACAAAGAAATAATTCGTCAGATGTTGGTAAGAGCTAAAAAGAAAAAAAAATATGTAGGATGATAGCTTAGAGTAGCCCTTTTCTACCAGTTCTAACAGAGAATTAAGCTCTGATGCCCAAAGACACCCTTTATATACAATTAATTAACTTCTCTCCTATGCACCTAGAATGACACCAGCAGTGTACAATCCTTGGGATATGGGAGGAAACAGTCACTGAAATTGTTTTCTGTAGGGCTTAATACACTCATGGAACCCTGATAGAGAAAGTTGGGGTGACAGTTGTAGTAGGTAGTGCTGCTTTGGATCAGCTGACCAGGGAAGGCGTCTCTGACAAGAAGTCTTTTGAGCAGAGACCTAAATTTAGTGAGGGAGGAGGGCCCTGCAGATGCAAGGTTAGGGTGAGGGGTGGACGGCGGTGGCCAAGTATTCCAGCCAGCGACAAGGGTGGGCTTGGTATATTTGAGGAAGAGTTAAGAAGGCCAATGTGGCAGGAGCTGAGTTATCAAGGGACAGAGAGGTAGGGATAAGATCAGAGAAGTGGTTGGTGAGGGGTGGAGATGGGGTGATGAGGCAGCCAGAGGCATTTCAGCTCAAGTCAGTTCAACAGAGATGCACTGAGCTCCAACTGTGTGTCATGACCTGGGGGTTTCAGAGATGAATGAACCATGGTCTCTGTCATCTTGCACCTGACAATATAGATTATATCACTTGGCTCACACTAAGTAAAATAGTGTGATAAATGCTACACCTTAACAATAAGCAGACAGGTGGCTGTAGGTTGAGTCCTCCCAGAAGCAGCTCCTGAGACAAGCATTCAGGTGCTAGTGATTTATAAAGGAAGTGCCCACAAGGAGGAGGAATTCATAAGAGCCAAGGAAGGGTGGGATTTCAAGCAACAGACTCAGCCTGATCTATGGGGAGTTCTGTAGTGTAAATTACACTGCAGAATTTGTCACATTTTAAAGCAAAAGAGCTGTTAGTCATAGGCTGCCCAACAGGGTGGTGTCGCTCTCAGGCATTTTTGATTCCATATAAGTGAGGTGGCTTCAGTGTCAAAGGTAATCCTCTGAAGATTATCACAAAGGGAGTGGAGGGTGGGGGATGGTGTGAACACAGAGCTGGTGAAAGGGATTCAAGAGCATCTTGGGGCACCAACAGTCTCCATCCTAGGGCTAACAAAGTTTCTCAGCCTACAGGGTAGGGATTGAAAGACAGGCATAAAATAGTAAGCTTTGCTTTGGTGGAAACCTTGCCTATTTGCTTGTTGCTATGTCCTCAGCATCTAGTCCAGTACTTACTCACCATAGAGAACCCCAGGGGTGCTTCTGAGTGGGAATGAATACATGCATGAATGACATTCCAGGCCCAAGAATTAGTCTTGAAAATTTTTAAGTATCATTTGGTGGAAACCACATGCCCCAATATTACATCTTCATAGAGGATGCTAAGCTCTTCTGCATAGGAATGGCAAGGTGGTAGAAATATAGTTCAGAAATCTGGGAGATATAGTTATAAAAATGTCATATACACTTGAGTGTGACCAAGTGAGAAGTGATGCATCTAAGGGACAAAAAGTCCAAACTACTTAGAGTATGATGTGTTTTATTAAAAATTACAAAGAAGGACTTCCCTGGTGGCACAGTGGCTAAAAATCCGCCTGCCAATGCAGGGGACACGGGTTTGAGCCCTGGTCTGGGAAGATCCCACATGCCACGGAACAACTAAGCCTGTGCACCACAACTACTGAACCTGTGCTCTAGAGCCCACGAGCCACAACTACTGAAGCCCGCATGCCTAGAGCCCGTGCTCCACAACAAGAGAAGCCACTGCAGTGAGAAGCCCGCGCACCACAATGAAGAGTAGCCCCCACTCGCCACTAGAGAAAGCCTGCGCACAGCAATGAAGACCCAGTGCAGCCAAAATAAATAAATAAATTTATTTTTAAAAATTACAAAGAAAATAATTGGTGAAGACAATCTGTAAATTTTCAAGAAAATATGTACGTGTGTCAGCAGCTAGTTTGTTGTGTGACTTGGTTTCGGACTGAGACGGTCTTTTTATCACAGAGAACTTGCTTAAATGTAGATAAGAATCAGTATACGTGAGTGGCACTAGGATGTAGAGCTTGAAATCAGAGTTGTGTCAGGCACCAGAGAGGGCTGAAAGGTTCCCCCTGGGTGCCAATTATGATTGGTTGAAGTGGGAGGTCACTAACACCGGGTTGAGAAGGAGTCTGAGGCCATATCCACGTTTAGAAGAGTACTACTAATAATAGCTAACATTTATTTAGCACTTCCTACATGACAAACACTGCTTAAACACTTCATATTGTTTAATTAGCTCATTAACAGATGTAAGAGACAAGTACTTGTATTGTCATTATATTTCCCTTTTGCAGATGAGGAAACTGTGTAATCATTATATCTTCCAAGGGCCAAACTGTCCAGGTTATTACAGCTGGTAAGTGGAGGAGTTGGGATTTGGGCCTAGATTCTACTCATAATCACTAGAATAAAGTTGAATGTCATGACTGATTAGAAAAGGGAGGAAGGACATATTTGCCATCCTTGCATTCTGGTCTCTTCCCCACCTTTCAAACACCGTCCATCCCCTTTAACAGCCAGTCAAATTAAACTACATTCTCTTCCTCAATGTTCCAGCCTCTTGTGATTTTGTATGGGCCGTTGCCAGCGCTGAAACACCCTTCTGCTAGTTCTTTCCTGGCTAACTCTTACTAGTTCTTTGGAATTCAGTTCAGGTACCACTTTTTACAGAAAGCCTTCTCTGATATCAATAAGAATCGGTGTTCCTTCTTTCTGCTTTCTTATAGTGTATGAGCCTCACTTGTAACATAACACTTTTTATTTTGAATTGTGATGACTTAAACTTAACTTAAAATGAGCTAAAAGACAGGGTTCATGTAGTGTTTTTATTGAATGAATGAGACTTGATTGCTCTCCTTATCTCTGTTCCACAGTACTTATATAGTCTTCTAAAAGTTACCTGCACAGGAGTTGGACCACATGGAATTTCCAGCTCTGTTATCCATTTCTTATATCAGTTTGGAAGTTCCAAACATTTTATTCAGTAAGAATTTTTCTCATTTACATTTATGTTTTCTATTATATGCATACAATATGGTGTTTTCTTCCATGAACCATTCTCTCTCCTTTGTGGCTAAGCTTGCTAAGTGTGGTATCTCCATCTAAAAAAAATCACCTTGTTGGAAGGGGTACATGGGGGCTTTGACTTTATTAATAATATTTTATTTCTTAATTTGGGGGAGGTATAGAGGGGCATATCATATGCTTTAAGTATGAAATATTCCATAAAAATATTACAAAAGAATATATATCTTTATAGATAATATAAAGAATATAAAGAACAGAAACTTATCTTAAAACGTCCACTGTGTTAGGCTAAATCTGTAGACATTTACACTACTAAGTGGAAAAAAAGGTACCAGTTATTAAAATACAGATACATAGACATAAAATGGTTATCCTGGCAAGATGGAAACTAGAATCTTGGGTAATCTGTGGGTCTTCATGAATGAGAAAAATTAAGTTTAGAGAAGATATTTATTGCTAGAGAGATAAAAACATAATTAGCAATCATAAAGCAGTCTGTGGGGCTTCTGACCAGCATGGAGCAATGGGTGGATTTCTGGAGACTTGGTTGTTTATGTCTTATCTCTTTCTTTTCTTTTCAAACATTCCTAAATCTCTTACTAAGCAATTTCTGGGGGGGTTGGGAGGGAAGGGACGGAGGAGGGCTTGCATAAGCTAACTCCTGATTTATATCAGATACTATCCATTTCCTGGGATAGGACAGCCAGGTTATACTTGTGAGGCAAGCAGACTGAGAAACAGAAAATGAATGACAGCCTGGATGTTGTTTTTTCAAATTCTTATTCTCAAGCAAGAAATTCTTTGTTTCTCAATGCCTCTTTTTGTAATGATGACACTCACAAAGAGAAAATAAATTCTTTTCTAGTTAAAAATTTAAATTACTGATGCTGGTTAAATATCAGTGAAAAATGTACTTATTTTACCCAGTAGATAAAGCTAGAAGTTTACAAGGTGAGAAAAAATTCCCCCCGTTTGAATGCTGTGAAATACATTTTTAATAAGTGTGAGAGTAGAGGGAAGTTAGATTGCAGGCTTACACATCAGCCTTCCATATTTCTGATGTGGCAAACAAAGTCATTTTTTTTTTTTTTAGATAAGTTTTTGTGATGTGTGTTTTTTTAACATCTTTATTAGAGTATAACTGCTTTACAATGGTGTGTTAGTTTCTGCTTTATAACAA